>NW_020954982.1:5089-8553 GCF_900497805.2 Vombatus ursinus | reverse complement strand
GTAAACTCTACTTTGTACTCTATTTGATATAAAATGAAATAAATTTTCTTTTACTTTGCTTATTCATATATTTGTTTGTTCATTTCATTTCTGTCCTGTCCAACAATTTGTGACATTACTTAGGTTTTTTGTTTTTGTTTTTGTTTTCTTTTTCAAAGATGATGGAATGGTTTGCCATTTTCCTCCACCTCAATTTATGGAAGAGGAAACCGAGGCAAACAGGGTTCAAAGACTTGTCCAGGGTTACAGCGCTACTAAGTATTTGAGGCTAGATTTGAAGTTAAAAACAAAATAAGACTTCCTGATGCCAGGGCTGGTATTTTATCCATTTTCCCCCAACTAACTGTCCCTTTACACATATCAGAATCAAATTGATTTCAAAAGGATAATAAAATTAGTTGGCAAGTATTCCCAATGCCCTGTGATCAACTTCTTCTACTCCCTCAGAATATTCCTATCCCAAACTGGGAATTCCTGATGTATATGAGGACTGGTTATATATGGCTAAAATATATGGGTATGGGAATCGCTATTTAAGGGCACTTAACTATTGAGTGTTTGTCTCTCCCATACACAGAATCTGGGTAGAAAGTTCTAGCACAAATTTCAGAAGGAAATACTCTTTCATCACCATTAATTTGATTTAAGGCTCTATCCTCACTTTTCATTCCTCTCCTAAAGGATCGTGACATCAGGGAGATGTTGGTATGACTTGCCATTGACTTTGATTTGAGTGAGCAGGGCTGTGCAAGGTCACAAAGCTCAATTTCTCCTCCAAAACCCTTCGGGTCCAGTGGCTAGATATTCATCAAAAAGACTGGAGATGGCCCAGGATGCAATGGGATTCCCTGGCCCTTTTAAGCTAAGGACTTCTTAGGTTCTCACTTTGAGTGGGGTACCTTTCATTCAGTGAATAGCCCTCTTTAAGAAAGGATTCAAAGGATTCCCCCTTTAACAAAAAAAAATCCAACTGGGAAGGGAAGACCTTCAGGGTTGCTGGCCAAAAGAGAAACTATTATTTATATTCACTCTGAGCAAGTATGCATGGAAGAAATCTATGTCTTGGGTGACAAAATTGAAAGAAACAAAGAGAAATCACAAAATTTCAGGTAAAAGAAATGTATATTGTACTTTTATATCAATAGTTAATTATAATGAGTACTTCCATAGGCAATAAAAATTCTGCCTTTTCCTCTTTCCACCATTCTCCCTGGTTAAGAATATATCTAAAGGGTATTGAGTTAGAGGCCAGATGTATGAAGAAGAGATGGGGCAAGTCTGAGGCTGCTCTGGACACAGGAGCCGTAAGCCTCCATATGACTGGCCCTAGATAATTGCCCCAATTCTTCCTCAACTACTGTGGAGCTGATACTTCCATGGCAGATGTGATGTGATCCTGGCAAGTCAACAAAATCAGTGCCCAGAAAACCACCTCAGGTCTAGGAGTTCCTGTCACTGGAATATAGTTTCTCAGCTGTGAAATAAGGGGACTGAATGAGATGGCCCCCAAGATCCCTTGTAGCTAAGTGAAGTCAAGATACTCTTTCAGAGGAAGAGATAATTGAAGGCGTTGGCCAAGAATCTGGATACTCATCCCAAATCTCACTTCCTGGTGTCTGGCCAGCCCAGGTCCTACTGGCCTTCTGAGTTAGTGCTTCCTCAGACCCATCAACAAATATGAAAGGCGTAGAAGGCATCAGTCACTTTCCTTAAAGCAAAACACACAGAAATACACACACACACATACACACTCAACTGGCAACTCAAAAACCTGGTTGGACCTCACTGACTTCCAGGAAAAGAGGAAAAATTCCTTGTTGCCCTCAGACAATGGCCAATTTGAAGAACTTTTGTACACTCCAGAACACTTTCTTGTCAGGTCATTCATGCAAAAGGATTTGGAATAGGAAAGGACTTTGGAGAAACTATGTGCTTTTACTATGGCTCCATTTTACTGATGGTGAAACTGAGTGCCTGAAATGAACAAGCAGGAACTAGCAAGGCCCAGACACTGTAAGGAAACTGAAGACAAACCACAAAGAACTTTGTTAAGGCCATGTTTTATTTTTTGATTGATGGACAAAAGGCAACAAAGTTATCTTCCACTATTTTCTTCAAAGTCTGTGCTCATAAAAGCATGAACAGTGGCAAAGACAAAAATTACCGAAACTTCAAATATATCTTACACGATGTTCTTTGTACAAAAATGCAAATTAAATAGAAACATGAAACAATCATGATGAGTTTATGTAAATCTCTTTTATGTGATAGTATACACAAAAATATTTTTCAGATCTGTTATTTGTGAAAAGATTAACGCCAGATTGAATCACTATATTGGCCAAAGGCCCTACAAAGCTTACTTCAGCATTAAGTCTTTTACAGAGGAAGGTGCCATTTCCTAATTTGAAATCTTATGAAGACTGGCTAAAAATAAAATGAAATATATCAGTGCTGTACGGCCATGAACCAACAAATAATTTGGCTATAATGTATCATAACACAAACCCCCACACACAGATCTGTACACACAAGTACAAACAAAAAAGAAAACTTAATGAGGTACCCTTTCTAGTTCACTATCAACTGGACATTTTTCCTTAATCCATCAAATGAAAAGGTTCTTGTCACCTTCCCATTCTTGAAACACCATGAAGAAGATGATTACCCCATTCCTCAAGATTAACTTTTTCTTCCTGGAGGGCAAGAAAAATTTGCACTGGGTGTCTTAGATACAGATCTCCAGCCTTTTCTTCATCTTTGGTTGGCATCAGCAACTAGGTTCTTAAAGACATTAATTCCAAGGCCATTGGTAACCACAGAACTGCATTTCAAGGAACCATTTAAAAGATTTCTTTTTCACTTCAGTGTCAATTCTCCACCAGAACTTAGGAAATATTTTCAATGCTCCACTTTTTTCCTTCATGCCTTCAATCTCTTGTAAGAAAAACAGCAGCACAGATGAGAACTCTTGGGATTCAGACTGCTTTCAGCCACCAGTCAAAAGGACGAAGTTACAGGAATCCATTCAATATGAAGACTTGGGGGGAAAAATAGCATAAAAATAATTGCACTTAACCTGAAGAATGCAGACAGATATTATTATGGCCCAACTCCAATTCAGTCCCTCCAATAAGCAGGATATTATCAGTTCTTTTCAGAGCATTAAGCAAGAGATGGAAACTTACACACCCAAATAACTCAGGTTCTTTCAAGTGGTGCTGCAAGTAGTGCCATCACAGCCCTAACCCATGGAGGAGCACTTATGCAGGGAGGAGCACTGCCAACTATAAACCAGATGGTGCCACATGACATTCAGTTAGAACTCCAACACTTGGATTTGGCTGTGGGGCAGCTGCTGAGGCATTTCTGGTCCTGTAATCCAGCTAACACACCATTCCTAGAAGAAAAGGTAGTGAGGATGAAGAGCAATTTGGAACAATTCCAAACTACTAAGCTCTGCT
>NW_020954982.1:0-5038 GCF_900497805.2 Vombatus ursinus | reverse complement strand
TCCAAGAAAAAAAATTCAGAGACAGTATTTAAGCCCAAATCTGGCAAGTGACATAGAAGAGATGCTGCAGACAGCCTGTGATGAACTTCACACATGGCAGTCCCAGCACCTGCTGAAGATGTGAAGGAGTCCCATAACTTGGAGGTTGGGATCCCTCTGAAACCCTGGGATAAAGTTTTAAGTTAAAAACATAGGGTACAGAGACCCCAAAGAAAACCAGGGGCAGAGGCCCACCTACCCACCCCCCTCAGCATCTCATGGAGCAACAACACAGGGTAAAGCAGGGTAGAAGTCTGCTCAAGCAGAGCAAGAGGCCTTTTCTTTACTTGTGGAGACCAGATTTCTTACTAAGCTTGTCTTGGTTAGAAATCCCCCTTAACAAATCATTTTTTTTAGATTTACATTGAGGTCAAGCATTGTTACTATGGAACTCTGGGAGTTTTTCCTTACCATATCCTCCCCGAATTTCCCATCCTAGTCTCCTAGTAACCTCTCCTCCCAGCTACTACAGAGTACTGAAGGACAGAACCAGTGTGCCAGACACAAGCAAGTGCTCAAGCTCTTTTGTGAAGATGACCAGACGTCATTCTGTGTGAGATGTTTCCAAAGCCCAGAGCATGGGACTCACCAGCTCTTTCACATAAAAGAGACTGCTCACAACTGCAGGGAGAAGCTCCAGCACATTCAGAGTCACTTTGGGAAGCCTTTTGAGAAAGCTGAGAAACTTCTTGCTCAGGAGGAAAGACATGTTGTTGACTGGCACTGCATGATCACAGGAGAATATCATAAACTGTGCCACTTCCTGATGGAGGAAGAACTCCAATGTCTTGAAAGGATGAAGGAAGAGGAAAGGGCAAGCCAGGACAGACTATCCCAGCATATTGCAAACCCTTCAGGATCTCATGCTAGTTTTGCAGGAAGCAGGCCACCAACCCAATGTGGATCTGCTACAGGAAGTCAAGCTCTTGCTGAGAAGGACCAAGTCATTGTTGTCCCAAAGGGCCACAATTTAAATGTGATGGTTTTATCCATATATCTATTTAATTCATTTTGTTTCAAAAATTTACTTATCTTTAAGTAGATAATTAAGTCATTCTCTTAGCAGAAAAAAAATCTCATGCAGACATACCAATATTTATTCAACAGACCAGGAGAATAATCATCTACCCTATCTGTAACCTCCCCTGGCTCTGATCTTCCAGATGTCCAAAGACATGCCATATCCAAATCAAAGGTGAAGATTCAGCCAAAAAAGTCAGTAAAGTATCTACAGAGTCCTAGCATTTTAATCCAATATTAATAGGATACATTTGCCCAAGGATACAAAAAGCTGGGACAAAGAACTAAAGCAGGGAGTAAGTTCTGACCTAATTGCTTATCTCTCACCTCTTCAATTCTTCTCCCATCATTCACTCTAGTCAAGAGACCAAGAAGCCTTTTGCCACACACCACTGCTATCCCAAAGCTTTGAACTATAATTGATCTGAGGGAAGACATTCTGTCTTTACCCCATACACAAATATGGGCTATTTGGTATTAGTCACCTATTTGAATGAGCTGCCATATTTGAAAGCCATGACACGAGACTCTGTTCAGGTTCTTTTCTGGCATTTTGAGACACTGAAAAGTTAGGTGTTAAATATGGTCTTCTCAGATAGACACATTCAAGCTCTGCCTGATGATAGGCTAAATCTATTCTGGTCTGAAAATGTCCATTCAAGAACTGAACAAATCATATTCCCTACCTTTTAAAGGCCACCTTTTTAGCCATAGCTTGAATCCCTGGTGGCAGGAGGTTGGAGGTTTCAGAACTACCTGACACTTTCACCTTTCACTTCTCCCCTGCAAGTATAAAATGGGGGTGTCTCAACAGTATAAGAAGCAAAAGCAAGAATAGGAACAGTCAGACCTCTGTATTGGATCCTGGGGCATCAGCTGAAAGATCCAGCATTGACTCACCCTCTCACTAGACCCTCCACCCTCTCACTAGACCCTCCCCCCTCTAGTAGCTCACCCATTGAAAGCAGGTTCAGGTCACATCCCCCCAAAGAACAGGTCCTATATGTTCTTGGTCCCACCAAGTCACTTTTCCACACAATCAGCTCTCCAGTGACTCCCTATTACTTCCAGGATCAAATATGAAACCTTCTACTTGGCATTTAAAGCTCTTCATGATCTGGTCCCTTCCTACCTTTTCCCTCAATAAGTATGTTAAGCACCTACTTTGTGCCAAGAGTTGGTACTAAGTGCTAGGGATACAACAAAAAGGCCAAAAAAAGATAAGTTGAGACTTAGAAGAAGCCAAGGAAGTCAGCAGGGTTGAGAGGAGGGAGAGCATTCCAGGCATGGAGCACAGGCAGAGAAAATATCTGCAGCCAAGAGATGGAGTTCTCGTTCCTGGAAAAGTCAGGAGACCGGTGTCATTGGATCAGACAGTACTTGGTGGGCAATAAGGTGAAAGAAGACTGGAAAGGTGGACGGAGGCTAGGTTATAAAGAGCTAGGTTACATGCTAAGCAAAGCATTTTGTGTTTGATCCTAAAGGCAATAGGAAGCCACTAGAGTTTGAGCAGGGAATGATGGGATCAGATCAGATCACTCTGGTGGCTAAATGGAGGATGGATTTGAATGAGGAGAGACTTGAGGCAGGCAGACCCTCCCCTCCCCCATCAGGCTACTTCAACAATCCAGGTAGAAGGTGATGAGGGCCTGCCTAGAGTGGGGGCATTATTTTACCAACATTACTCTCCTCCATATGCTAACCAACATCACAAACCACTCCAGGTTCCTATATCATGACACTCTCTGTATCTCAGA
Source organism: Vombatus ursinus (assembly GCF_900497805.2). Taxonomy (NCBI): domain Eukaryota; kingdom Metazoa; phylum Chordata; class Mammalia; order Diprotodontia; family Vombatidae; genus Vombatus; species Vombatus ursinus. The sequence continues at coordinate 2,222 of NW_020954982.1, read as the reverse complement.
GACTTTGCACTGCCCATCTCCTATGCCTGAAATGCTTTGTCCTTCATCACTACCTTAGTTTAAACATGAGCAGCAGGAGGAGGAGACCTTTTCGGGTCCATCCCCTTTCCCACCAAGCCCATTCACCAGCCTGTTCCTTCCCTCTGAGATTACCTTTCATCTATGACACACACATTTCCCCCTTTCAAATGACGTTCCTTGGGGGCAGAGGCCATTTTCACCCTTATGTCCTTAGCACCTACTATAGAACCTCCTACATGCTTGATAAATATTTGTTAACTGACAAAAGCATGTCTGAAGTGACAAAATTAAAATCAAATGAGCTCAAGCAATAAGAGGATGTCATTATGGCTTAACACTCATCAGCACTGGAAGAAGACACATTAAGTTAGTCACTGGCCAATAGCAAAGGCAGAAATCAATCAACCTGAACAAATAGAGGTACATGCCATAATTACTACTACTCTTGGCATCCAAACATATAGAATGGAAACTTTTATTTGTATGATGAATGGCAATTCACACATAATTAAAATTTAAGTTGTCTTCCTTTTAAATGGTTCATAACACCAATCTGGCTGATAGACATCACCATAAGTGAAGGCAATTGAATAAGATGTGTCCTCACATAAAGTTATGGTTACCACTTAAGGAGGGCCAGAGCAAGATATTAGACCAGTTGCTAAAGTCCAGAGTGCCAATACCAATGAGATTTAAATCCAATAATTGTTCCAGGTTTTGAATGAGGCAATTTGGCCCCAAATGGCCATATAAGATGGGAAGACTATGATAGCAATACTCAGCCTGACAGTCTTATTTGAAAACATATATACACCCCCATCATGACTCCCAGAGCAAGATTTAAAAAATGCACCAGTGGTCCAGTGTCAAGGAGGTTTCGGCTCATTGGGATACAGTGAAAGTGGAAGTTCTTGAAGGTATCTTGGTAATGAGTTTGTGTTGTCAAGTTGAAATCCAGGAAAAGACATTGAAAACTGATACACAATTTGATGGAACAGAGATATTTATGCAGGATATTTTAGTGGAATACAAGACACAGGAATCTTTGAGGCAATCGTGTCCCAACATTTCATGAAGTCTTAGCAGATGAGCTAGACATCATTAATGTCACCTTATTGGGCAGAGATTATTCAAAGAACCTTGATCGCATACATTCTACTCTTTCATAAGTTCTATTCTTCCAAAGAGAACATTCAAAAATACAGTATTGAGGGAGAGGATAAGAGGAAAAAATGTAAAAAGTAGACAGCAGAGAATAAAAGAAAATTTAGAATGAAGCATAGAAAGCCAAGTAGCTTTGAAAACTATGTTTAGTCCTTACTGTATAGTTTTTCAGAAAAAGTAAATACTATGAAATGTAAATTCACGGTTTTATAGTCAATCTTTTTTGTTGTGCTCTATGCATGGAAATGTTCTTTTGTCCTTATGTACTTAAGTTCAAAATGAATTTTAAAAGGATTTGTAATGTAAAATGAAAATTGTTATTTCTATTGCTAACAAAGTCCACAGGCACTGCTAAAAAAAAAAACCCACACCAGTAAGTTCTCAGACCTGGGTACCAATAAACAAGTCTCTATGTAAGTCATGTCGATGTCTGAAACCACTGTTCCAACCACCTTTGTGCCTGGATCGCTCACTAAACTTGTTCTCTACAAGAGAAGCATGAGGATATGAGAGCCTGGTGCCTCCTGCCTTCTGGATGGCCAGGATTCATGGAAGGCAACCATATCTTGATTATCTGCTATATACAATAAGCTAATTAGGCTTCTGTGATTGATCATTCATACTCTTAGAAGAGAAAAACTAAGGAGGAAGGTTATATTCTTGAACACCTTCTTCCAAGAAGGGCTACTATGGAATATGAAAGCCACCAGATGCAATGCCTTTGGGGTGGCTCTCCTACAAGTGTGTTCCAACTTCATCACACTTAGTCCCAGATTCCACAGGGATTTAAGACATGAACTATGCTGCTTATTAGGACATACTAATAATTTAGCTTTCCTGACCTACTAATATAACCTATCAGTTATAGGTTATATATAAGCACCCTCAGGCCTTGCATCTAACATGGATGAAATATAACTTTCCATCCATTTTGTGGCCGAGTCTCCCCCAATTAGAGTTTGGGTTGAGCAAAGATTGTCTTGATTTTTCTATTTCTACACCCTGCACTAAGCACAATACTTGGCACAGAGTAAACA
>NW_020954981.1:4814-4947 GCF_900497805.2 Vombatus ursinus | reverse complement strand
TGAGAGTTTTACATCTTTTAGCATATTTTTTAATTTTAGGGATGCTAGTTTCACATGACAGGTTCCAAGGACAAGTTTGGCAGGGAAACTAGGACTATCTGAGAACTAGATGAGATCCAAGACAAGAAAGATC
>NW_020954981.1:4413-4677 GCF_900497805.2 Vombatus ursinus | reverse complement strand
ACCAAATCCACATCTACCACCCGGTCAGCAATCTGTTAGCTTTGTGTCTTTACCTCAAGGATACTCTTCATCATTCCTCCATAAGTTTATTGACTGGCTCAGTCTTTCTTCTCCAACTCCTGCACTCACACCACAGGAGTTGAACATGCATAGTCACACAACAACATACTCCCTCAAAAACCCTTCTCTTCCAGTTGCACAATTTACTAGTTTGCCATGAGATTATCCTCCACCCCACCTCAGGAAGACACAGGGGGTCAGACT
>NW_020954981.1:3783-4322 GCF_900497805.2 Vombatus ursinus | reverse complement strand
TACAAGTGCTTGACCACTTGCTTCTTTCCTAGGCTCTCCCATGCTATGGCTGCACTCTTCCCCATCTTGACCTCTTAGTGAATGAATTCAGTCTACACCGTTCTCTTCTCTTGAATCCCTTAGCCCCTTATCCTATCACTGATGATGCCTTACCTAGCCACGTCCTGGATTATTCCCATCTTCCTTCCTACTTAAGTGCTGTAGAACAAAGCTAGACTGGATCATGTTTGTTAAAAAGTCTCTCCCACAGTATCTCCATCACCACAGAGGCTTTTCCAGAGTTTTTCATTCCTCCTCAGACTTCTAAGATATCTCCCCTTCCACTTGACTAACCCACTTGATTAGATTTTTTTTATCATTACATAAAGTCAACTTATATCCAGCCCTTGTATGTATACCCCTTTAACATGGTGTAATAACAATACAGTTCTGAAGAGTTACAAGTGTCAGGGGTAGCTAGGTGGCACAGTGGATACAGCACTGGCCCTGAAGTCAGGAGGACCTGAGTTCAAATATGTCCTTAGACCAAACATGTAACC
>NW_020954981.1:1539-3713 GCF_900497805.2 Vombatus ursinus | reverse complement strand
AAAAAAAAAAAAAAAAAAAAAAAAAAAAAAAAAAAAAAAAAGGAGTTACAAGCATCATCTTCTCCTGTAGGGATGTAAGCAGTTTGTCCTTATTAATAACATGTTGTTTCTTTCTGTCTGGTTTAACTTTTTATTTCTCTCTTGAGTCTTATATTTGAAGATCAAATTTTCTCTTGAGCTCTGGTCTTTTTATCAGGAAGGTTTGGAGGTCCTCTATTTCATTGAATGTCCATCTCTTGCCCTGAAAGATCATGCTCATTTTCACTGAGTAGTTGATCCTTGGTTGTAATCCAGGCTCCTTTGCCTTATGGAATATCTTATTCCAAGCCCTACTATTTTTTAATGTAGAAGCTGTAAGGTCCTGTGTAATCCTGACTGTGGTTCCATGATATTTAAATTGTTTCTTTCTGGCTGCTTGCAGTATTTGCTCTTTGACCTGGTAATTTTGGAATTTGGCTATTATATTCCTTGGAGTTTTCAATTGGGGATCTCTTTCAGGAGGTGATTGGTGGATTCTTTTTATGGCTATTTTACCCAATTTTACTTGAACCCAGGCCTTCCTATCTCTCAGACCCCCTCTCTAGCCACTGTGTGATGCTGCCCTTGGAGAAAGTGATAGCAATTAAAAAAAAAAAACCAGAGAATCAATAACATTTAAAAATAAAATACATAGGGGAAGACAAAAAACAAGAGGACAATGAATAATTTTATTATTACCTTCTTAAATGTAATAGTGTAAAAAAAGAAAGAACTCCATGGAATAAGAGTTTATGGCTTTATCCACCATCCTCTTTTTTATATTCTTTATAAATCAGAATGTTTGTGCTTGTGGAGTGATGAGCTCATAATTTTTAAAATGAAGAAGGAGGAAGAGGCAGAGAAGAGGAGTGCAGCAGCTCTAGTCTGTAAAGGAAAGCAATCTGCCTCAGAGAAGGAATGGAACAGAGAGAGGTGCTATGCAGACTGATCATGTACATTTTATTATGCACAGTTCCCAGTCAAGCTGTGGATAAGGAATGGCTGAAGTGTACTCATGCGTGTGTGTGTGTGTGTGTGTGTGTGTGTGTGTGAGTGTGTGCCTTTTGTGGGGGGAGGTAAGACATATTCAGATATAACAAAAAATAAAACAAAAGTAAAGACTTAGCTGCCAGGGAATTGATTATTTCAAAGAAGTCCTCTCAGAAGTGCATCACCTATGTCTGTATATGAGCAGGTCCTCATACCACTACATTATTCTTTCTTCTTGCAAGAACACTACAAAGAGGGGCAGCTAGATGGTGTAGTGGATAGAGCACCAGCCCTGGATTCAGGAAGACCTGAGTTCAAATCTGGCCTCAGCCACTTGACACTTACTAGCTGCGTGACCCTGGGCAAGGCACTTCACCCTATTGCCTTGTCCCGCCCCCCTCCCCAAAAAAAAGACCACAAAGGAAAATCGTTGAGAGTAATTGTTTTGTTTTCGTTTTTTTTTTAGGCAATTGGGGTTAAGTGACTTGCCCAGGGTCACACAGCTAGTGTCAAGTGTTTCGGCTGAGGCTGGATTTGAACTCAGGCCCTCCTGAATTCAGGGCCAGTGCTCTATTCACTGTGCCACCTAGCTGCCCCCAAGAGTAATTGTAATAACTAGTATTTATCTAACATTTTAAATTTTGCTAGGCACTTTATGAATATTATCTCATTTGTTCCTCATAATAACCCCATGAGGTAGGTGCTATTATTATCTCCATTTTACAGAAGAGGAAACTGAGGCAGACAGAGGTTAAGTGCCTTGTCCAAGGTCAGACAGTGCCTCTGACCAGATATAAATTCAAGTCTTCACGACACCAGGTCCAGAGCTCCGTCCACTGCACCACCAAGCTGGTGTTATCAATTCATAGATTTAGAGCTTCAAGCAACCTGAGAGTTCATAAACTTCTACCTTCTCATTTTACAGATGAGGAATGAGGGGCTCATGGAGTCTAAGTTCTTGCACAAAGCCACACTAGTAATGCCCAATGTAGGGTCCAAACTCAGGCTTACAACCTGAGCGTCACCCTCAGCCCCTGACTCCTGACTCTTTAATCAGCAGTCAAGTCTTTGCATTTCTACCTCACATCTTTCCTATGTGCCCCCTTCTCTCTTCTGACGATGCTGCCACCCTGGTCCCTGCCCTCATCACCTCATGCCCAGGCGAT
>NW_020954981.1:0-1460 GCF_900497805.2 Vombatus ursinus | reverse complement strand
CAAATATAAAATCCTATTAGGTTTTCTAAACTCCTCCTAACCTGGCTGCCTCCTACATTTCCCATCTTTCTGCACTACTTTAACACACCAACAATCTACCTCCTGACTCCAGGAGGAGTCAGTTTTGCCCCATGCCTGGAACTCTCTCCTTCCTCCTGCTCATCTCCTGGCATCCCAGGCTTCCTTCAGGTCCCACCTAACATCTCATCTCCATTCAGCAAGAACTTTCTCCCCATCCCCTTTAATCCTAGAACTGACCTTTGGCTGATTAACTCCAATTTATCCTGCCCACATATTGTTTGTACATGGCTGGGTGCCTGTTGCTGTTTCCCACTGACTGGGTCCTTGACAGCAGAGGTTGATTTTCCCTGTCTTTGTATCTGCACCACTTAGCACAGTGCCCTGCATACAGAAGGTGCTTAAAAATGCTTGGCGACTTACCCTCAATAACAGTGAATGAATGAGAACACGGATGGAAGGTTGGTGGTTGTTCAGTCATTTAAGTCGTGTCGGACTCTTCTGTGACCCCACTGAGGGCATTCTTGGCTGAGATACTAGAGTGGTTTGCCATTTCTTTCTCCGTCTCATTTTATGGATAAGGAAATTGAAGCAGACCAAATTCTGTGACTTGTCCAGGGTCACACAGCCAATAATTGTCTGAGACCAGATTTGAACTCAAGAAAAGGATTCTTCCTGACTTCAGGCTGTGCCACCTGTGCCACCTAGCTGCCTGATTTACCTGAAGGGTGCAAGGCCTGGATAAAAATAATCCAGCATTTGTCATTCTTAGTAAAACCCACAGTTTTGCTTCTCCAATGTAAACATGAGGGATAGAATGAAGAATTTTGGATGCATTTGGAATATTAATATTAATTATTCCACTTGTTTATCTCCCTCCCACATTCCCCCAAATCCCTATCAGGATTATTCTCAGCTCTCTGCCCTGCCTTTGTTGGGAGAATCTAATGTGTGAATAATGTGGGGCCTGGGATGAGTGAGGGAGTGGGAGCAACTGAGCTCAGTCCTGACAAGACAGCAGTCACTGCTCTGACCTAAGGTTAAGCAGCTGTGCCCCTGTGCTAAGGCAGCCAAATTTCACCAGGAGGTTTTTGCTCAGGGCTGGATCACGGTAACAGGCCAGCTGTAATGATGTTGATAGTAATGCAATCCATCATCTTCAGCCTCTACACTGATCACTGTGAGGGATAGTCCGTCCCAGACCCAGTGCCACTGAACAGGGAGAGACTCCAGAATGCAGGATGTTAGCAGCACAGATCAGGAGCTTGGGAGACTGTTTTGGTGGCTGATGGTACCAGGATAAATTATTGCTTCTCAATATTCTCAAGATATTCGGAAACACCCTGTTTTCCAGCGTTAAGGCCAAGCAAGCAAGCTGTGCCCTGAGCTTGGCATAACAACAATCCTCTGTGCTCACCATCTGGGTGATCTCACCCTCTGGC
>NW_020954980.1:745911-934176 GCF_900497805.2 Vombatus ursinus | reverse complement strand
TCTGATGCTTAGTAGCTGCATGACCCTGGCCAAGTCACTCAACTTTTTGACCAAGTCAAAATGGGTACATGATTTTGATGTAAAGGATGATACCTTAAACAAGTTAAGAGAGTAAGGAATAGCTTACCTGTCAGATATATGGATTAGGGAAGCATTTATGACCAAACAAGAGAGAGAGAGTGAGCATTATGAGATATTGAATGGATTATTTTGACTATATCAAATTAAAAAGTTTTTGAACAAACAAAACCAATGTAACCAAGATTAGAAGGAAAGCAGAAAGCCAGGAAACAATTTTTTACAGCAAGTTTCTCTGATAAAGGCGTCATTTTTCAAATATATAGAGAAATGAGTCAAATTTATAGGAATACAAGTCATTGCCTAGTTGATAAATGGTCAAAGCTTATGAACAGGCAGTTTTCAGATGAAGAAGTAAAAACTATCTATAGTTATGTGAAAAAAAATGTTCTAAATCACTCATGATTAGAGAAATGCAAATTAAAACAGCTCAGAGGTACCACCTTACACCTGTCAGACTAATATGACATAAAAGGAAAATGATAAACATTGGAGGGGTTGTGAAAAAAAAATTGGGACAATAGAGCATTGTGGTGGAGTTGTAAATTGGTCCAACCATTCTGGAGAGCAATTTGGAACTATGCCCGAAGTGTATAAAATTGTGCATACCCTTTGACCCAGCAATATTGCAACTAGGCCTATATCCCAAAGAGGTTAAAAAAAGAAGGGAAAAATAGCTATTCATACAAAAATGCTTATAGCAGTTCTTTTTGTGGTGACAGAATTGGAAATTGAGGGGATGTTCATCAACTGGGGAATGGTTGAAAAAGTTGTATTTTATAATTTTAATAGAGTACTATTTTGCTGTAAGAAATGATGAGCAAGATGATTGTAGAAACAAAAACCTGAAAAGACTTACATGAACTGATGCAAAATGAGGTGAACAGAACCAGAACATTGTGCACAGTAACAGCAATATCGTAAGATGATCCACTGTGAATGACTTAGCTATTCTCGGCAATACAATAATCCAAGACAATTCCAAAAGATTCATGATGAAAAATTTATCCCTCTCCAGAGAAAGAACTGAGGGATTCTGAACGAGATCATCACATTATTTTTCACTTTTTTGTGTGTTTTTTAATCTGTGTTTTCTTTCACCAAATGAGTAATATGGAAATATGTTTTGCATGATTGCACATATATAACCTATGTCAAATTACTTGCCATTGTAGGGAGGGACTAGGGGACAGAGGGAGGAGAGAATGTTATTCAAAAGATTTAAAAATTAATGTTAAAATAGTTTTAAATGTAATTGGGAAAACAAAGTATTAATCATAGGAAAAAGTTCAAAGGCAGAAAGTAGGCTAGGAGAATGGCAAGCAAAAAAACTCTACGTGACAGTGGCAAGGATGCTCCAGACATATAGAAGAGAATGACTCTGAAACACCTATGAGCAAAGACTCATAGAAGACACAGCTTGAGCTCAAACTCAACTATAATTCCAGGAAGAGATTAAGCAAGAGTTCCAAAGAAGAGTTAAAAACATTTTTATAAATAGAATGAGGGCTTTTGATGAAATAAAAATTGAAAAATAAATGAAAGCAAGAGAAGAAAGAATTGGAAAGAGCATTAGTATAGGTAAAAACATTGCCCAAGCAAGAAAATTCCTAAAAATTAAAATACCCCAAATAGAAGTCAATGACTCCATGAAATTGCAAAAAATATTGAAACAAAAATAAAATGATGAAAAATAAAAGAAAATTTAAGGTATCATAGTAGAAACAACCGACCTAAAAACAGATTGAGGAGGAAAAAGATAGAATAATCATTGGACTATCTGAACACCATGACAAAAAAAGAGCCTAGGTATCTAGAAATCTTAGAAGAAAATTGCTCAGATCTTTTAGAATCAGAGGACAAAGTGGAAATAGAATCCATTGGTTACCTCCTGAAAGAAACCCCCAAATGAAAACTACCAGGACATATAGCCAAAATCCAAAACTTTTAGGCCAAAGAATATAAGAAAATAAGAAATATAAGCAGTCAGAAAGAAAGTTCAAGGACCCAGGAGCCATGTCAGGATCATACACAATCTAGCAGCCACCACTATAAAGGAATAGAGAACTTGGAATATGATATACCTGAAGGCCAAGCACATGAATTTACAGACAAGAAAACTTACCTAGCAAAACTGAGTATTTTCAATGCTAAAGAGAAAAAGATGGATTTGTAATGAAATAAAGGACTTCCAAACATTTTTTTGGTCAGGCAATTGGGGTTAGGTGACTTGCCCAGAGTCACACAGCTAGTGTTATGTGCCTGAGGTCAGATTTGAACTCAGTTCCTCTTGACGCTAGGGCTGGTGCTCTATCCACTGCACCACCTAGCTGCCCTATTCCAAACATTCTTGATGAAAAGACTTGTGCTGTGGAGAAACTCTGAAGTTCAAACATGAGTGAAGAGAAACATGAAAAGGTAAACATGAGTGAAGAATGTTAAAGAATTAAGCAAGCATAAATTGCATATATTCAAATGGGAAAATGAAATATATGTCCTCTCTAAACCTTATCCTCTTTAGGTGTCAAAGAAAGAGTCCAATCAGACAAGTTCTGGGAGTGGTTTAATTATTTCTTGATGATGTTTAAAATGAATGGAAAGAGAAGAGAAGAGGAACACAGTGAGAGGGAAAGGGAAAGCAAGGTTAGAGATTATCTCACGTAATGAAGTTGTGTAAGTAGATGTCCATGCAAACAAGAAGGAAGGGAAATAGGGGAGAGGTTGGGAGGGGTGGGAAGTGCAGCTAACACTTGGATCTTACTCTCACTTGAGCTAGTCAAGAGAAGGAAGGATACACACATGAACAGAGTTGGATGAAGAAATACATTTCACTCAACAGGGAAAGGAGCAGGAGAGAGGAAATTAGAGGGAGTATACAAGAGACAGAACCTGTCCCCGGCACAAACTCCCAATATAAGAACTCAAGATAGAGAGTAAATGGAAAAATTTACTAATACAAGAGAGAAATATTATGGATCAAGAAAAGGCCGAGAGGCAAATCCAGAACATATTAATAACTACACAATGAGAACAAGTAAAGCCTCAGGAAAATAGATGTCTTTACTGCAATGATTCTAAGAGTGGAAAGAAGACATGAAAGAAGCAATTATAAATGAAAGTAAGGCTCCCAAGGAATAACTTGAAAAGAAAACAAGTAAAAGAGTTTAAAAAAAAAGTGAAAATCAAAAACATGGCCTAATGAATAGATTCTCCAAAACAGAGAGTGAAAGAAACAGATTTCAATGATGAAACAGAAAATATTTGAAGAAAATCAAAATGCAGAAAAATTAGATCAAGTACTTTAGTTGACTTAGAAAAAAAATCTTTTTTAAAAATTATCTTTTTTAAAAATTTAAAACCTATGACCATACCAAAAAAATAACCCTGTAGAAATACAAAATATTTCAAGAAATGATAAAAGAAAAGTGCTCAGATTTTGTTAGAATCATCAGCTAAAGTAAAAATAGAAAGAACCTTGTGGTTATCTCTTGAAAAAAAAATTGAAAACAATTAAGAATACGATGGCCAAAATCCAAAGCTTCCAGGTAAAAGAAAAAAATACTGCCATCAGTCATAAAGAAACAAGTCAAGTGCAAAGAAACCACTATCAGAATCATACAGGAGTATACTTCAACTATGGGAAAGAAAGGAATACCTAAAAATATCAAAAGGACTCGTCTCCAGGTGTAGGCCAGAATGGGCCTGGATATGTGTGTGAACAGCAAGGTGACAGTATACTGACAGTGGCAGCAAGCACACTGGACGATGTGAAGTCAACCATAAAGGGACTATACCCAGAAGATGGACACTAAGAGAGCTGGATACTGGAAACTGGGGGTGGACACCAAGGTGACTGATACTTGAGATTAGACTCTGTGGGAGGCAGTTGTTGGATAGGAGATAATGAGAGGACTAATCGGGGATATCTGACATTGAGAAATAAAGACGCTAACATAACAGCACTGCTGAGGAATGGAATACCAGGGATGCCATGGCATAGAATGGATACTATAGATGAATTCCGGGAGGCCTCTGGACAGCAAGGGATTCGGGTACTAGACATTGAATCCAGAGAGCGGTAAACACCCTGGAGAATGGATACTTTTATCGGACATAGTAAAGGCAGATATTGGGGACCATAAACTGAAGATATTGATTGGAGATATGTGAAGGTAAGAAATGGAAACTATAAGCTATCAGCACTGAAGAGGAAACACTAGGATTTTTTTTAATGGGAGATAATGAAGGCAAGTGGAATGAGAATAAAATATGAACTGGCACCTCTACATTAGGAATATTTTCCTTTCCAGATTATATCATTTCAAGCTTCCCCAAAATTTGTGATGGCATACTTTGGAGCAAGTCCTCTCGGATATCTGATGGTGAGGTACCTTTATCACTAAGAAACCAGGCACAGGATCACTCAGAGTCTAGAACCTGAGAGACTGAGAAAAATGGATTCTGGGTCATTAAGTGGCCAAGTACATGATCACTCAGGTGCCCAATCTGGGGTCCCTCAGGAACCAAAACCAAGGTCAAGGAGGCACAAGTTATTTGACTTTAGTGTGGTTACACAGAGAGTCAAGAAATTTCACGTTCAACACTGATGTTTATTAAGAGCATGTATATTAGTACCTACAACCCCAAACAACCAGGATAGAAGAACAACAATGGTACTCCAATAGGAGCTCACAGGCTACATAGAAGAGGGAGCTAGAAGGCAAAGCCAGCTTAAAATTTGAGATCTTGATTGGTAGTTGAGCAGATTGGGTTCATTTATCACAACCTCAACTTCTGCGATTCTCTTTTGTTTCTGTTTTTGTTTTTTTGGTTTTTTTTTGTTTAGGCAATTGGGGTTAAGTGACTTGCCCAGGGTCACACAGCTAGTAAGTGTCAAGTGTTTGGACTGAGGCCGGATTTGAACTCAGGTCCTCCTGACTTCAGGGCCAGTGGCGGTTGTCTTTTAATACGGAATTCACACCCTCGACGAAGGAATCAAGCATCCATTTATCAATTCTGAAAGAAAAGAAGGTAAGTATTAGAAATATCAATACTTCCCCTCTAGCCTAACCCCTCCTGTCTCATCCTTCCTCATACCTAAAAGGGGGAAGGCACACTCTGACAATAGTTCAGAGAAAGGTGCTTCAGCTCCATCATTTTCCCAAGTATTGGGGGCTCAGAGCTCACCACCACCCTCTACTCTCATACTCAACTCAGCCACTACCAGGCAGCTTTTCTTTATCAAGATGTAAACATTAAGAACAAATGACTGAATCAATCACCTTGTACTTTGTGCCAAACTAATAAATAATGATAAAGCTATCTAAGTCAATATAGTTATTTGTTGTCATTCCCATTAAGCTACCAAAAAACTACTCAACAGAACTATGAAATATAATACAGATTCATCTAGAGGAACAAGAGATCAAGAACATCAATGGTACTTAATAAAATAATGAATAATTTGAGTCCTACTAGTGCCAGATCTCAAACTATATACTGAAAAGCAGTAACTTCTGAAATGATTTCACACTGGTTTAAAAAATAGAAAAATTGATCACTGGGAGAGATTAGGTACACAAGAAGTAAATTCACACAATAATGTAGTGTTTGAAAAACCCTATGTCCCAATAAACAGTTTACCAACAAAACAACAAAATAAATGAGCAAATAGGAACCTTTCACACCTATGGATAAGAGTTCTTTAAGAAACTAGTAGAGAAGACCACAAGAGATAAGTAGGCTATTTTGGTTACAAAAAAATTGAAAAGCAATGGCATAAACAAAATCAATGCAGTTAAAATTGGAGGGGAAACAGTTAACTGCGGAAAAATCTTTCCAGCATGTTTCTCTGATAAAATCTGCTATCTAAGCTATATTTAGAACCGATCCAAGTATATAAGAGCAAGGGATTTCCCTACTAGATAAATAGCCAAAGAACATAAAGAACAAATTCTGAAAGAAAGAAACACAATATAAAAATTTCATGTTAAGAAAATAGTTCCAAATCACTAATGATAAGAGAAATTTACATTAAAACAATCCTGATGTTCTACTTCACCTCTATCAGACTGGTACGGATGAAAAAAAGGGAAAACAACAGTTGGAGATACTATTAGAGGAAAGGCATATTAATGCACTTTGAGAAAGCTGCGAATACCATTTTAAACAGCAACATGAAACTAAACCCCCAAAGTCACTAAACCATGAATACAATGTGACTTAGCAATATCACTGTGAGCCAGGTACCCCAAAGTGATCAAAAGAGAGAAAGGACCCATAGGTACAAAAGAATTCATGGCAGAACTCTTTCTACTAGCAAAGATTTGGACTCTTTTTACTAGCAAAGATTTGGACTCAACTAAGGGGGTACCCATCAATTGAGCAACATCTAAACAAATTATGGTATATGAAGTTAATGGAATAATGCTGTGCAGTAAGGAAGATGAGTGCGAGAAACATGGGAAGATTTATATGAACTGAAGTTCAGTGAAGTGAGCAGAAACAGGAAAGCAACTTATAAAATGACTGCAGTACTTCAAAGGAAAATGATTTTGTAAGGCCTAATAACTTGGATCAATGTAATGGACCCTGCAAGAGACACTTTGGGAAACACACAGGACAAAGTGTATGTGCGCTGACTATACCAAGTTTATACATGGGCTTTCCCCCACCTCTGATGGTCTCTAGATACCCCAAATCTGCTTCACTGTCAGAATCATGCCCAAATTCATACCTTATTGCTGGATTTTTAGAATTATTTTCAGAAGAATCTTCAATTTCTAGGTGTCCTTCACAGTACTTGTGACACATCCTCTTCATACTTTTTCCTATACCTAAAAAGGGGAGAGACATGAGAAAGAAATGCTGAGTCACAAGCAGGGATCCAACAATACAGATCTGGCTCTTTTGAGGACTGAAACTTCCTCCCCGGATTCAAGATTTTTCCTTATGGATGGCAAGGAAGCATCTCCCAAACCACTGGCTCCCAATGGAAATGACATTTCAAGATGAACCCTATAAAATTGGGGTTCTTTCCCTGTGCAACTATTAAATGCTGGAATCTCTAATTACAATTTGTATTGCCATTCTAGCCCCTTGCTAATACTGTTCCTAGTCAAAGAGGACTAAGGATAAGAAAAATCTGCCCTAAAAAAGCAGTCTCTCACCTATTTCACATCCTGAGTGGTAGAACACTGTGGATAAACAGTATTTATTTCCACTGATGGCCAAGGACTTATGAGCCAAGATTCTATAACACCCGTTTGTCCTCTTTAGATCTGTCTACCTGAGAGTTCCATTGCTATCTAGGCAAAATAGTCTGCCTTCTTTCATCATTCAGAGGTTTGTGCAAAGCAATGTTATCAAAGGCAATGTGTTCTCTCAGCAGAGCGGATAGCCAGGTATCCCAGACTTTTACCATTTAACATGGCCTTACCTTGCCCAACCAATGAAAAGGCATGACTTGCGTTGATGTAAGAAAAGAAGCTGTTGACAGACACGATAAGGGAGAGGAGGAAGAGGATTGTGAGGAGTTTCATTATGAAGGTCAGAGGGGAATGCTGGAAAGAGAATTAATGAAGTCACATCAACTCTCACAAATACCTTTTGATTTTATTATTTTAATACCTCTAGTTCTAACTATGGTTTCACTAAATTAGCTATGTAATATTTGAAAGTTTCAAAATTGTTTTTATGAACATTCAACAACTCTCAATTCTATCCATATTCCATTAGCTCTTGGGAAAATTCCAGCAGGGATCCCTGAGAAGGCTACTTTGTAGGATTGTACCCTTAGCACTGATACCATGGATAACGCTAAAATTTCTGGGCTTTGCTCCCAATTATCTATTTTGTTCCTCAACATAGGACAATCAGGAATATTATTCAATTAACCAAATCAGTTCAAAAAACATTATGTACCTATGATGTATTTTGCATTTCGTTACGCTCTGGAGATACAAAACAAAAAGCTTTTATTAATAAAAGCATTTCCTGCTTTCAAGGAGCTTATATTCTACTGCTGCAGGTCTTATTTAGAGTCACATATGTGATAGCCCTGAAGTCATGCAAAGAAAATGGAAGATTAAGTCCTTGCTCAAAGGAATAATATCAACTATGTGTGATAGAGGTTCTATAGCAAGAAGGAGGCAAAGAAAGGCCTCAAAAACCCAACAAGCTTACCTGGGGTAAGAGTCTGTGAGAAGGTCCAACTGACAGGACTGTTGCACAGTGGAGGGGAGGCTGATACTTATACAGGCTTTTTGGAAGTGCAACAAATAGGGAATGAGTCTGTAAGCCAATGGTGCATGAAGTAAGTTGGGGAATTCCCCCTTAAAAATTCTTTCTGAGTGGTTATTAAAATAAATGTCAAGGAACAGAGAAACAATTCTTTTCTCAGACTACAAAATACTCAACTCTAGTTTCTTGGCAAAGTTTTTTTATTCGTATGTTTTCTCTTACTTTCTTTATCTTGGAACAAAAGGAAGAGCTCCATGGCATCAGTTTAACACATTGAACCAGATAATCTTACCCTCTGAATGTTATAGACACATTTCAGTCTCTGTAAAACATCCTTTCCAATGTCTGGGGTCTAGGTCCAGTTTAGTTTTGAATTGTAAAAAATAAGCAACAATTTATAGGTTTATAAAGCATGTTACACATATTGTCTCATCTGAGTTTTACAACAACTTCATGATGTAGGTTCCATAGATGAAGAAACTGAGGCCTAAAGAGATCAAGGTCCATGGTAAAACCCAGGGAAAGTTACAAGGAGTAGACAAATCTTACTGAATTAAATTTTATTTCCCAGATTTCATTCCCATCTGAATCTTGGCTCATGCTATTCTTCCTGTATGGAATACTTCTCCTCTACCCATGTAAGACATGTCCCTTGAGACTCAAATGAAATGCTTCCTCCTGATTGAGAATTTCTCTGATTACCCAAGATTGCAGGAGCCACCCTATTCTTAAGCAGTATTCTTAACCTCCACAGGGATAAGCAATATGGCTGGGTGCATGTGTCAGAGATAGGTATTAAGGACTTCATCCATATGTAGTTAAGGGAAGAAATGTGCATTTTAACCTTTTTTTATTCAAGCCACTTCAGCGCTGGTATTCACTGATCCAATGGCCGAATTCTGTGTAAGAATCATGTCATTGTGTGTGAAAAGAAACAAATGGTAGGTAGAGGTCCAAGAAGTTTACAGTAGCTCATTGATGGTGGTCCATGTTTTTCCCTCTCCCACATTCCTTAGGATTGTATGGGGCCCAGACCACAAAATGTTGTATGAATGTTGTGCCTCATGTGTCCTAACAATGTTTTCCTCCAGATCTTTCATGGTTTGGGCTCAGCTCCTGGCCTATGGCAGTTCTAATAGACAAAGTAAATCTAAGGCAAGATCTAAACAGTGATGCCACATTCTAAGATCTCAGCCTGAGAGCAATAAATCTCACCCTTATCAAAAGAGCTCAATTTTCCATAGGAGAGAAGATGGTCTAGCAATAAGCATTCATCACAAACATTCATTGTTTTATGAAGGTTCATCTCTTATGTCAATAAGGTTGTAAGTTCTGTGACAGCATGGACCATGCTTTATAATTTTATTGTATCCCACAGGACCTACCAAAATGTTGGGTATATATTAAGGAAACCAATTTATAGAAATACACAGAATATGAGAGTTTGAAAGGATCTCAAAAGCCATCTGGACTAGCTGACATAAGGGCCATGGTTTTTAAGACAGCCTTCACACAAGCTTCCAGGGACTGATGAGATAGCTCTCTGGGGGAAAGGGAGATAGAGGTAGAAGAGATAATATGAGACCTAACCTCATGGTAAGCAACTCCTTAGGTTGGTAGTCAAAGGAAACAAACACCTGGGGAAATAACGTGAAAAGCCAAGAAAAATAAGTCTATTCCCTTTTGCAGATGTTAACCCTTAGCTCTTAAAGATGGCATCACTTGCCTAGAAGGCTTCTCCTCTCCAAGATAAACATCCCCACTTTCTTCAACCAATTCTCACAAGGTAAAAACTTGCAACCTTCACCATAAGTGTCACTGTTCTATGGACACTCTCATTTATCAGTGTTCTTCCTAAATGTTGCAGTCAGAACTGAATATAATATGCTATTTGTTATCTGTTCAGGCCTGTGTGACTTGGGACTATGGCATCCCCATCATGGGACACTCAAAATTTCAAATGGATCTCATCATTTTGATCTTCCTTCTCACAATGCATATTGTAATCCAATCCATGACTGCCCTCCCTATTGGAATCTTGCCCATATCTCTTCCAGTTTCACCTCAGAGGATCCACCCAAGGTGCTAGAGACTTCTCTCATTTTCTCCTGACTTTGCAAAGATGCCACTGAAGAACTCAGGCTGTCTAGCTATTACCCCTTATCCTTAACACAAAATTGGCCTATTTTCTTTTCTTATCATAAGATTCCTTGATTATATCTTTTACTCTTTCTTCAAAGTTCCGCATTGATCATACGCTGACAAGGCTGTTTTCATTGGCTACATCTCTCTTCCTTGAAGCTTTGCAATATTATATGGTTTGATGGAAGCAGCACAATGTCATGTGCAAACAAGAACATTTGGCCTACCCGAGGAATTATCCGGAACAATGATGTTAGACTTCAATTGTGTCAGGTCTGCCATCCTTGATGGCAACTACAGTATCTTATAAAAATCTTTACAGGTCACCTCAATTTTGCTTTTGTTGGGTGTTCTCCTTCAAATTTCATGCTCACATGGCATCAAGATACATTTACTTAGTTGAATCTCTTGCTATTTTCCCTTAAATTGTTCTTATCTACCACAGATCCTCTCTTTTCTTTGCAAAACTTTCTAAAAGCATTCCTATTCTGAACAAATGCTGCCTTTGTGGACTTGAGTTCTTTTGGGAATCTTCAGTTGCACTGTTGTGCCTATCAGTCAGACTTCTCCATAACAATCATTATAATTGATATTCATATATTTTTCCTGTAATTTCCTTATTTTTATTGATGAGTAATTTGTGAAAATAGTTCACATATGAGTTGTTTGAATTGCCTCCCATCTTTTCTTATTCTTTCTTTTAACTTTGACTAACCCCAATTTTTGCACTAAAAAATTAACTACATAATTATATAGACAGTAGATATGAGAATATTTTCATATCAATGAGTCTTTTCCTGTTTATCGAATGCAATAATTTCATTTTTGAGACATTATTTAGTGCTCACTATATGAAGTATCTACTTTTTCTTTTCTCATGGAAAGTATTCATGATGTAAATGCAGGAGGCGTCTATGTAGTTAGCAAATTTTTGACCCCTAGCATTTCTGTTTCTTAATCCAGGTTTTCCAGTACATTTCTCACCATAGTAGTTTATTCCAACTTTGCAATGATGTCACTAGCGATCAAAGTGTATTATGCTTTCGCTTGATGGGTCTTACTGAGTTGTTTAAATAATTTCTCTCTATCTTCATTCATTTGCTTCAGTGTTTAAGACAAAATTATTTTCACAGTGGTCATTTTTTTCAAATAATTATCAGGAGGACTGCAAAGGAGATAGGCACATGACCCTTAACATGACTCTTGCCCTGGGGCATACAATTAAACCACTTCTCCTAATTCTTTCCTCTGTTTCCCTAAGAGTTCCCAGAAGTCCTCCATTTCAGTCATCATCCCCTTCTTTCCTCTGCTTTCTTTTGCAGAGGCAATGTCCAAGTTGACATGATTCAGCTCCTCCAGTAGTAGGGCCCCTCACTGGTCACTGGACAAGGATCTCATATTTAGAGTTCATGCAGGCAAATTATGATCTCTAAAGTGTGTAAACAGCTTCAAAATTGTGGATTCCTAACATGACCCACACCCTTGTCTGCTATTACACTACCATCATTGCAGGAAGCTATCCATGACAGAGGGTCATTTTGAATTTCTTTTTGTTTTTTGGATTGGCATGGACAAAGAATTAATCACCAAGTGGTCAGCCTACTGACCATGAGCCACTCCTTACTTAGCTAGATTGTTCTTCAGAAAGCAGCCTTGATCTTTTGCCAGAGCCATACTTGAAACTTTCATTGTGTAATAGAACTTACAAGATGTTAGTGTCCACAGGCACAGTTTTTAAGAGCCGGGACTAAACTTTCAGCCAAGGTGAGTCTTTGGATCAAAATTTTATGTAGGACACTGTACTTCTCTTAATACAGCCTGAGAGTACATGAACTTTCTTGCTTGACCTTTTACTCTGCTGATTCATACTGAGTGTCCAGTCTACCAAACCAACCCCCAGATGTTTTGCAAATAAAGAGCTTCAATCTATGCCTCCTTCATTTTGTATTTGTGAAGTTGCTTTATTAAACCAAGGTATGAAACTTCACTTTCAGCTCTCTTAAATTTCATCTAATTAGATTAACTCTTCGTCAAAGGCCTGTCAAGATCTTTTAAAACCCAATTCTGTCAAGCAGCGTTTTAGCTATTCTCTTCTATTTTCATCTGCAAATACAAAAAGTGTGTTGTATATACTTTTATCAGAATCATTGGGAAAAACATATGATAAATTATAGAGTCAAGTCCAAATGGCAAGAATACTCCACTGGAGACCATCTTAATGAGTTATATCCTGAATTGTTAATGACTACACTTAGAATCCATTCATGCAACCAGTTTCAAGCTTAATTAAATGTTCTAATGGCAGGTTCATATCTTTTTAGCTCATCCACAAGAATAGTGTAAAAGTCTTTATCAAGTGTTTTTCTAAAATCTATGGCATCACTTAGATTTTCCAATGAAAAAAGGAAAAGGAATTTAATAAAGTATGACCAATTTTTTATGAAGCCATGCTGTTTCTGACAACTGCTTCTTTTTCTAAATAATCACTAACTGTCCTTTTAATAATACATCCTTGAAATTTGTCAGGAATCAAAGTCAAGTTCATTGGCCTTCATGGTCTACAGAATCTACCTTCTTCCCTTTGATAAAAATATGGACAGCATTTGCCCTTCTCAAGCCTCTCATGGCTCTCCTTCCCAGCTGAGAACCTTGCCTCGTATTTTACTAAGAAAATTGAGACCATTTGCTGAAAGTTCTGTTTTCTCCTCCCATCATCATCTCCTATCACTCAGAATCCTTCTGCCATTCCATTTTGTATCACCAGTCTCACATGAAGAGGTGTTCCTTCTCCTTGTCAAAGCATACTCCTCAGAGGATTCTGGGAAGATGGTGGAGTAGGTCAGAAAATTCCAAGCTCTCCAGATTTTCCCCACAAACAAGACAAATAGAGCCTCAAGGCAGACAGAATGGTAAAAATAAACAAAAGTTGGGGCAGAACAGTGGTCTTCCCAGGACAACTGGAGAAGATCAGAAGAGAAATCCCAGGATGGAGGTTTGGTCTTTGTGAAGTGTAAACACTCCAGGCTAATTCTACCAAAATAACAAGGAGAAAGCCTTGAGGCTAACTGGGTTGGGAGACAGCCTTGTCCCCAGCCATAGGAATTTTCACCTCCTACACAGTACAGGGAGTTGGACATCTACATAGGGGAAGAGGGTGGGAACATCTGCTTATAAGGGACTCCAGTCCCAGCTGTGCTGCTGAGACATGGCTTTGGTGGAGAAGGAACCAGCACACTCCTGGTGAGTGCAAAAGCAGTGGGGCAGGGACATTGCTGGCTGTGGATATTTACAGGAGGGCAAAGTTCTTGGTTTTGGCTCTAGGCCAGAGGGGAGAACTGAAGGAGGACATGAGGCCAGATGCATCATCCTCCATGCCCCAGGACTAGAGGTGATTACAACAGCAAGCTGCTATAAAAGAAAAAAAAATGAGCAGGCAAAGGGGAAAGAACCCAACCATAGAAAGTTACTATGGGAATAGAGAAGATTGGGGTTCATCTTCAGAATAAGATACTGAAGTAAAAAAAGCCTCTCCTACCCCAAAGAGTAACATCAAATGGTCACCTGCCCAAAAACAATTTATAGAACTTAAAAGACTTTAAAAATCAAATGAAAGAGATTGAGAAAAAAATTAAAAAATAAGAACAATCCAAGAAAATCAAGAAGATTATGAAAAGAAAGCCAACCAACTGGAAAAGGAGATCCAGAATCATATGGAGGAAAAGACTCCTTAAAAATTAGCAGTGGGTAAGGAGAAGCCAGCAAAGTTATAGGAGACCAAGAAATAATAAAACGAAATATAAAGAATGGAAGAATAGAGGAAAATATGAAATCTCATAAGAAAAACAACTGATCTGGAGAAGAGATCAAGAAGAGAATATGTAAGAATAATCAGACTACCTGAAACCTATGATCAAAAAAAGAATCTTGATACAATACAAGAAATAATTAAAGAAAATTGTCCTGAAGTTTTAGAACAAGAGGAAAAGTAGAAATAGAAAAAATCCACTAATCACCACCTGAAAGAGATTCTATGAGGAAAACATTTAGGAATATTATAGATAAATTCCAAAACCCCCAGCTCAAGGAGAAAATATTATGAGAAACAAGTGTTAACAGGATTTTTACTGAGCCAGTCTCTAGCCTGAGAATGCTCAGAGCTAACAAAGCAGAACTAGAGATGGGAGTGCCAATAATAAAGAAGTTTAATTAATCAGTTTCAGAGTGAGGAATGTTCTCTTAGTGCAAGTAAAAGCACAGTTTATATAATTAAATCACAAGTTGGGAAGGAGGGAGGAAGTTGTGTTACAATCATTTAGTGGTTTCCCACAAGAAACCTGTAAGTCCCGCAATACAACAATTCTGGACTTAAGTCTTTGAGGGTCATGACCACCTCACCTAGAGTACAGAATCAGAGTTTTGTGATGGGAACAGGTTCTACAATGTTTGATTCACTTCACTTCAGGTCCAGTGATTGTGAGCATTGTCAGAGTTTTGATTAATCAGTTGGAGCTGCACTGTGAGCTCTGCCTCCCAAGCCAGAGAGGCAGCTCTTGAGAAAACTAAATTACTAGTATATTCATTACACATATCATATTGATTAATATGAAAATTGTAAATTCTCTTCTCACAAGAAAAAAACAATTCAAATACTGTGGAGCTACAATAAGAATCATACAAAACCTAACAATGGCTATACTGTTACAGGTCTTGGTACACTATATATCAAAGAGCAAAAGAACTGGAGTTGCAGCCAAAAATATCATACCCAGCAAAATTAAGCATAATCTTGAACAAAAAAAATGGACATTCAATGAATTATCAGACTTTTGAGATTTTATTACAAATAGACCTTAACTTAATAGAAAATTTGACATACAAGACCCAAGAGAAATATAAGGTAAACATCAAAGACTAATTACAAGGGACTCAATAAGGGCAAGGAAATATACAAGGAAATGTAAAACTGTATCTAAGATTGTAATTAGTAATTGGGTAGTTAGAAAGAAAGATTGGGGTAGAGTTGAGTATGATGTGATTCTAAAAAGTAATACCATCTAGGAACTGCTAAAAAGAGTAATTATCTTATACAAATGAGGTAGAAGAGAAAAAGTGACACAGAGGAGTTAGATGAGGGAGGAGGGCTAGTAGTTCTGGAACCTGGTCTCATTTGGAATGGGTGAAAGAGGGAACAATACATCTATATCTAGGAGAGAATAAGAGTCTTCTAAATTCAGAAAGAAGTAAAAGGTTAAGGGGATAGACAGAGGGGAGATGATAGTGAGGGAATAGGATAAGGGGGGCATAAAAAGGTGTTTAGATTAATGGGAAGGGGATAAAGAGGAAACAACATATATATAGAGAGAAACTATGAAAGTCTTCTAAATTCAGCTAGAAACAAGAGGGCAAGGGGAAAGAGTGGGACAGGGAGAGGATAAGGGAAGGATCCTTGGAGAGGGCTGGGTTAAGTAATAGGAGGGCAAGGTAGCGGGTAAAGTAAAGCAGAGGAGTCAGGAGGGATAGGAAATAAAAGATACACGTAAACATAAGACAAAGATCAGGAATAGAATTTATTAGAAAAAAAAGCAAAGGTAGTAATGATCTCAGACAAAGTTAAAGCTAAAATAAGTTTAATCAAAAGAAAAATAGCAAAACTACACTTTACGTCAGCCACATTAATCAATATTGTTTTAGACTATTTAAAATAACTAAACAGTATAAGCTTGGATTATTGCTATGGTGCAGGAAATGATGAGTTGGCGGATTTAGAAAAATATGGAAAGACTTGAACTTAGAAAGAAAGATGTTACCCACCTTCAGAGAAACAGAGGACAGATAAGTATAGTATAATTTTACATAGATGCATATGAATGTGTATGTGTATATATGTGTAGGAATATAGTTATGTATTTATATGTATTTGTATGTGACTGTATTTATGTGTATATACATGTATACATATGTTTATGTGTATATGTGTATATATGTGTGTGTACATATATAAATATAAATATCTATATATATCTATATATCTATATAGATATAGATATAGATATATATCCATGCTTAATTGTAGCCTTCTGTGGAGCGGGTGATAGAAGGAGGGCAAAAAAGAACAAAATAAAAAGTGCACAGCAGAGAACAAAAGAAAACCTATAAGGAAGCAAAAAAAAAGATGGACAACTGAACACAAAGTATAGTATTTATTATATAGGCTTTCTTGACATGGAAATGTTTTGCTTTATATTTTGAATCTTCTCTTATGTCTTGGTTTCCCTTGCCACTTGGAGTTTTACATGGCAAAGTTCTTTTTTGTTGCTTATGCTTCTTTTTCAGCCTATTTTTTGACTTTGAGCTTCATGTTAAAGTTGTGCTCTGCCCACCTGGTAGTGAGGAGGCACCGTTCTAAGCTTCAGACTTTTTCATGCTGCTATTTTCAGAAGTAGTTCTGAGGGTCTACAAGTTTTTTGTGCTTCCAATGGGATGTGATTTTGGGAGAGGTGTGGTCACTGGTTTGTGCTCTGGTCTTTACCTAGGAAAGGTCCCTGCTCTCCTGCACCTGCAAGTACTGGCACTCCTCTTGGCCCTGGAACTGTGACCAGATTCCCTGCTATCCTGTAGCCACAAGTGCTAGTGCCCCTCTGCACTTTTGAACTTCAAATGGGGTACCCACTCCCTTCTGACCAACCACAAATCTTCCTCTCTGTCATGGAACTGTGATTTATGGGCAATAGAGTTGTCCATCAGCACCAGGTGCACTCAGTGGCCGCAGAGGGTTCCTTATAATCTCTTTCTCACCAGACATCCAACATCCTTACCATCTCTGGGCTGAGAGCTCTTATTAGCCCTGAGGCCACACAAGGAAACAGAAGAAAGAGCCCTTGCCCACAGGAACATTCTCAGCTAGATGTGATAAAGGCTCTGTGGCAAAAAGGGGGCAAAGAAGGGCCTCAGAGAAACACAAGCTCACCTAGGGTGCCTTCTTCCTTCTCAGGGCAGTGAGGAGGGCAATGGAGGACAGGCTGCTATTTATACAAACCTTTCACCATTGGAACAAATCAAGATTGAGTCTGTAAACCAATCATGCTCTGAAAAGTTGGGGTATTTCCCCTCAGAAATTCTTCCTAGATGATTATTGAAATAAGTGTCAAGGAACAGAGAAGCTATCATTTTCTTAGACTGTGAAACATTCAATTCTGGTTTCTTGACAAGTTTACTTATTGGCATGTTTTCTCCTACTTTCATTGTCTTGGAACAAAGGAAAGAGCCCCATGGGGTCCATTAAGCACACCGAGCCAGAAAATCACACATTTTGAATGTTGTGATACATTGCAGTCTTTATAGCACATTAATTCTAACCTCTTGGGGTCTAAACCCACATTGTCCTTGCTCAGTTTTTTGAGTCAGGTCTGACTCTTCATGACCCCATTTTCAGGATTTCCTGGCAAAGATACTGGAGTGGTTTTCCATTCCTTTCTCCAGCTATTTTTACAGGTGAGGAAATGAGGCAAATGGCATCAAGTGACTTGCCCAGGGTCACACAGCTAGTAACTGTCTGAGGCCGGATTTGGACACAAGAAGATAAGTTTTCCTGACTCAAGACCCTGCACTCTATCCACTGTGCCACCTATCTCCCTAAACCCAGTTTAGTTCTGAAAGATAAAAATAACCAAGATTTTTATAGGTTTATGAAGCATCTTATAGATATTCTCTCATTTGAGATTTACAACTACTTCCTATGGAAAGTACCACAGATTATTTTCACTTTACAGATGACGTCATTGTGGCCTAGAGAGATTAAGTGCCTGGCCCATGGCTAAACCAAGGGAAAGCTATAAACTGAGATTATTGAGTTAAAATTTTATGTTCCTGTTTTCTGACTGACCTGATTAAGGAATTCTGTGTGAAAATCCTGTCACAGT
Organism: Vombatus ursinus; assembly: GCF_900497805.2. NCBI lineage: Eukaryota > Metazoa > Chordata > Mammalia > Diprotodontia > Vombatidae > Vombatus > Vombatus ursinus. The sequence continues at coordinate 915,796 of NW_020954980.1, read as the reverse complement.
CTGTGGGAGAAAGGAAATAAATAGTAGGAAATAGTAGAAATCCAAGAAGTTTATAGCAGCTCATCAGTAGTGGTCCAGATTTTTCCCTCTACCATGTTCCTTAGGATTGTATGGTGCCCAGATGACGATATGTTGTATAAATGCTGCCTCATGTGTCCTATCTCTATTTCCATCCATATCTTTTATGGTTTGGGCTCAGCCCCTGGATTATAGCAGAGCTAATAGACAGAGTACATCTAAGACAGGATCTGAGCAGTGATGCCACATCCAGAGATCTCAGCCTGAGAGCAACATATCTCCTTCTTCTCACCAGAGCTCAATCTTCCATAGCCAGTTGAGATGGTCCAGCTGTGAATGTCCATCACAACCACTCCATGTTACATAAAGGCTCATCTCTTATGCCAATAAGATTGTAAGCTCCATGAAGGTATGGACCATGTCTAATACTTCTTATGTCTCCCACAGAACCTACCGAAGTTCTTGGCATATATTAAGGAACTAGATGTGTAAAAAAAATACAAAAAATAAGAGTTAGAAGGGCTAGCTTGTACATGACACAAGGGCCATGGTTTATAGTATAGGTGTAGTCCCTCATACAAGCTTCTAGGGACTGAAGAGATAGCTCTCTGGGAAAAGAAATTGGTGATCATAACTTTTGGTATAGACCACCATCTCACACCATATACCAGGATAAGGTCAAAATGGGTACACGATTTAGACATGGAAGGTGACATAATAAAGAAATAAGGGGATCATGGAATAGTTTACCTGTTAAATTTATGGAAAAGAAAAGAATTTATGACTAAACAAGAGACAGAGAGCATTATAGGATGTAAAATGAATAATTTTGATTCCACCAAATTAAAACATTTTGTACAAAGAAAACCAATGCAGCTAAGATTAGAAGAAAATCAGAAAACTGAGGGAGGGACATTTTTCTAACAAGTTTCTCTTATAAAGGCCTCATTTTTCAAATATATAAAGAACAGAGTCAAAGAATACAAGTCATTCCCCAATTGATAAATGTTCAAAGGATGTGAAAAGACAATTTTCAGAAGAAGAAATAAAAGTCATTTGAAAAAATATTCTAAATCAATGATTCTTAAATGATCATTCCTGGTTCTATTTTCCTGGCAGGTTTTTTTTTTTAATTTTTATTAACATATGTCATATTGTCTTCTATTTTTTTTGCATTTTGACTTTTTTATGATTTCTTGATATCTCTTGGGTCATTAACTTATATTTGGCCAATTCTATTTTTGAAGTAGTTATTTTCTTCAGTCGTAAAAGAATTCTTTTACCAAGTCATACTGATATTCATAGCTCCCTGAGTTCCCACTTCTTTTCATTAGTTTCTTTAATATTGTTGACAGTTTGTTCCTCTAGATGAATTTCGTTATTTTTTTTCTAGTTCCATAAAATATGCCAGTCCTTTGGTATTTTGCTAAGGCACTAGATAAATAAATTAATTTAGCCAGTACTGTCATTTTTGTGACAGAAATGTATTTCTACCCATAAGCAATTAATATCTTACTATTGATTTAGATCTGTCTTTGATCATATGATGATTATTTTGTTCTTATGTTCATATAGTTTGTGTATCTTGGCAAGTAGGCTACCAAACATTTTATACTTACTGTAGTTATTTTAAAGAGAATCTCTCTTTCTATATCTTCCTGCTGAGTTTTGTTGGTAATATGCAGAAATTCTGATGATTTAATTGAGTTTATTTTATATACTGCAGTTTTGTTGAAGGTAATTGTTTTAACTCATTTTTAGTTGCATCTCTAAGGTTTTTGTTTCATTCTTTGTCTTTGTATCCTCATTACTTAGCACAATACTTTAAGCATAATAGGCCATTAATAAACTTTTTTTTAGTCAATCAAGGTTTAGACTGGATCAGATGATCCTCTGAGTTCCCTTCTATTAATGAAATTTTATGTCTTCTTGAAATAGTACTCATTTCCCCTGTTTCTCATACCCTATGGCACTCTCTGTATTTATTGGGTATTTTGTACTTGCATAAATACTATCTTTCATTAATCTCCAATGATTTAATGAGTTAGTTTTATTGTGCTTACTTATTCTGTAAACTCTTTGAGGCCAGGATTCTCGTCATCATTTACTTTCTTATCTTTCCCACTAGCACTTTGTGGTACTAGGCACATGGCTGGTACTAGATGAATGCCCAATCTGGTCTCAATCTGACTTGTAGAAAATCTATGTATAGCATATAATATCACTTTGAGAATAGCAACAAAACTGATGAGAATGGGAAGAGTGGTGACAGTAAAAAATAAAATATCTATTTAAAATTATAAGAAATGAGCAGTAAATTTTTTTAGCCTACCATGATTTGATGCAATTATTTTTCAGTGTTTAGTCATTTTTTTAAACTTTATTTTGTGCTAACACTAAATCCACTCTAACACCATGCTTGGTTTGGCAGGAAATTTGCATGTAAATTTTGGGCAATATGCCCTATTTCTAGGAGATGTGTTGATCAGTAATGAAAAAAGTCTTTGGTTAATTTTATTATATAATGATTTTTTATAAACTTTGTTGTTATTTGATTTGTATCTAATAAAGCTTACCAGAGCAACCTTGCTAAGGAAAATTTATGCATGGGATTAAGAAATAAAAAGCTGTGAATTACAGTGACTTCTTTTTTTCCATCATGAATGGTATTGGATGGCTGTGGTACATTTTGGGGAACTGATGCCTTCTGCCTTGTCTCACTGGGATGAGAGATTGGAATGCGCATGGCAGAGTCAACTATGAATTGTACTGGTCAGATCCATAGACCACTGAATCAGCGTGGCTAAGGCTGATTAGAGAAGGTTGACATCCAGAGTAGTCCTTGGGGTTCTGGGAATCAAAGAGACTCTCAGGATGGAAAGGGTCCTCAGAAGTTCTAGGTCATATATGCTATTGGATTTAAAGCTGAAAGGGACCTTTGTGGTCCTTTAGCTCAGCTCACTCATTTTACTGGTAAGTAGTCTAAGGCCTTTGAGGTGAAGTACTTTACCCAGGGTCCCATAGGTAGTAAGAAGCAGAACCAGTTCCAAACCCAGGGCCTTTAAACTCCAAATCCAACTCTTTCTGTCAATGGTACAATGTGTCTGACAGTGGCTGATCAGATCAATGCAAGTTCAGGAGGCTCTACTGTAGGTCACACACAAATAGTTTGTATAAACATTTGGAGTGGAGATTTCTCTAGATTTGAGCATCTCACATTTCTTTTAATGTATTTCAGTTCTGCTTTGTTCATATCTTGGCACACCATGACAGTGTCTCCCATGTCTCACAAATGATCCTAAAGTTCTTTAGTGAGAGCTTGAGAGTGTCCTTGTACGGCTTCTTCTGACCTCCATGCGGGCACTTGCCTTGTATGTGAGTTCTCATCTGCTTTTGTTAAACAGAAATGTCAATTATTCAATCATCGAGCATTTTTTAATTTGCCAGGGACTGCTCTAATTACTGGGTATTCAAAGTTCCCTGCTCTGAAGGACCTAAACTCTGTTCAAAGAAGAAATGAATGGGGGTAAACTGGAGATAATCAACAAAAGGAAGGCACTGTCCTTTAAAAATTTTTTTTCCAAATATGGTTATTTATTGTATTCTTCATGTGAGCAGTATTTCTCCATTTCTCATATATTTCAATGTTTAAAAAAGGCATCTTGTTTGTTTAAAAAGTCAATCCTGGTACAATGAATACTAAACAAATTGCAGTATTGGTGAATAAACAAAGGATTCAAGGGGAAAAAACCAGTTACTTAGAAAAATCAGATGACAAAGGGTCAGAACTCTGATAAATATGTAAAAATAACTTCAACTTTGAAGTAAATCATCAGTTTTCCTTCGAAAATGCGCAATGGGTGAATGGCCCGGACAATAGAAGTTGCTACAGCTCAGGCAGCAGGGACCTGGCTGGGGAACAACCAGCCTGTTCCCTATTACCATAATTTAGTGGCTATACTGCTAAATCTCCTATCGTAATGCAGGAGGTCTAAAATAAAGTAGACAAAGGAAGAATGTTGATTTGTCCCAGATATCCAAAAATATTAACTTAGTATCTGAATATCGATCATATAAAAATACAGGAAGCATGTCACAGAAGTGGAAACAAGTTATAAAATGTACTTTTATCAATAGTGTAAACTATTAGCACCAGTACCATCTCTAATGGAGAAATCTGAGTTGCTTTAATTACTGTGGCATTCCTCATGCCATAAAAGTGTGCAGCTTAGCTTCCAAATACTCTAAATCACTAGATAATAATAATAGTAAGCTCCTTGAGGGCAAGGATTGTTTCTTTTTTTTTTAATTTTTTTTTTTTTTTGGCTAGGCAATGGGGTTAAGTGACTTGCCCAGGGTCTCACAGCTATTAAGTGTCAAGTGTCTGAGGCCGGATTTGAACTCAGGTCTTCCTGACTCCAAGGCCGGTGCTCTATCCACTGCACAATCGAGCTGCCCCCGGGGACTATTTCTTGTTTTGTCTTTGTTTCCCTGAAGCTTAACACAGTGCCTATCATAAGTACTCAATAAATATTTGTTGATTGATTGAAGTCTTTTTTTGATCTGGAAGTGATTTCACTGGTTGGGTTGTAGGGAGCTTCTAGACTAGCAATTGTTTTGCAACTTAGAAAGATTCCCCTGCTATGGAAGACACTATCATTAATGAGCAATAGAAAACGTAATTAAAATTGGATTGTTGGTTTCTTACTAGAAAAAAAGGAGGAATGCGCAGATTGACTTCTCTTGTCTTGTAGACAAACATTGTTGCACTGCTTGTCTGATTTGGATCCCCCTATTCTGCTTGAAAGAAGCAAGTGCAACATTCTCTTTGTAGTCCATCCAGTCATTTCATCTACAAGGCAATGTAGAAGTTAATTTTTCATGAGAAAACTTGAATTGCATTCACCCTATTTTATTTTTCATTATTTTTAAATTTTTATTCATTGTGAACTTAAATACAATAAGACTAAGAAAATTTGCATGTACACAGCACAACCCAAAAAGCAGATTCAATATGAAACCATGAATCTCCAAATCTCCATATTTACCTTTTTTTAAGTATGTAATAAATACTACACATCATTTTCAAAGCTATCCTGCTTTTCTGTGCTTTCTTCTGAGTTTTCTTTTGTTCTCTGTTATGCATTTTTTATTTTTTCCTCCTTCCCTCCCCATTCTGCCCTAGAGAAGGACACCATTAGATGCAAATATGTGTGGATATATCTGTATTTATATCAATAACTCTCTGTGTGTGCACGTAACCATACTATACATACCTCTCTTTATTGGTTCTTTCTCTACCGGTGGATAACATCTTCCTTCATGGGTCTTTTGTACTTGATTTGAGGGTTTATAGTACTCAAAATAACTCAGTCATTCATAATTGTTCTTCAAACGATATTGTTGTTACTTGTTGGTTTACAGCAACGTTCTCTTGGTTCTACTTAATTTTTTCTATTCAACAAATATTTATTGAACACTTATAATGTGGTTTTAAAAACATTATGCTTGTGGAGTACTTCACAAAGAATGTGTCTATATGTTATTGAACACACATGTGAAGTGGCATGGTATAGTGGAAAAAGCACAGGATTAGTGGGTAGAAGACTCAGGTTTGAATCCCAGCACTCCTACTTACTACATGTGAGACCTGGGGTAAGTCATTTCACTACTCCAGGCCTCAATTTTCTTATCTGTAAAATGATGGGGTTAGACCACAAAATCTCTCAGATCCATCCTAGCTCTAAAACTTCTGATCCAATATTAATTCATTTAATCTTTGCAACAACCCTGTAAGATAGGCAAGAAAGTTATGATTACCTCTACATTACAGACAAGGTGACGAAGGCCCAGACAAATAAAATGACTAATCCAACATCACCCAGCTAATCAGTTGGCAGACATACTCCAGGTCTTCTGGTACCCAACCTACTGCATTTTCTATTATGCTGTTATTATTGATGACACCTTGGCATTGGTAAATTTGGGGTTTTAGTGGAGCCTTTACGTTGAAGGAAATGTTATTGAATTATATCCCTTTCAAAACTGTTTTTTGAGTGTAATTACATTTAAGTGTTAGGATATAATTTCATGAATGATTACAATTCAACTGTAATACTGAGAAAACCTTGGAATTAAAACTTTATCCAGGTTTAAGACAAAAAAAAAAACATAGGAACAAAATCAATTTAAATATGAAGATAGTGATGACTCACTGACATGAAGATAAAACAAAGCCTACATCTCAATTAAAGACTGTCATTTTAAATTAATGTTTGATTTCACATTAGTATGCATTTTAAACTATATTAAGAATTACAAGAATTGTCCAAAACAATTTAATAGTCTTGATAAGGAAGTAAATCTTTTTTTTTTTTTTGGTCTAGGCAATGACCTCTCACAGCTAGTAAGTGTTAAGAGTCTGAGGCCAGATTTGAGCTCAGGTCCTCCTGACTCCAGGGCAGGTGCTCTATCCACTGTGCCACCTAGCTGTCCCTGGAAGTAAATCTTATAAATACATCACTTCTTTTATCAAGCTATCAGGAAATTAAAGAATTTTTAAAAATCACAAATCCTTGGTTTTAATTGTTTCAGAGATATAGTATGAATAAATGAAAATAGAAGTACTATATTTTACACCAATATTTTACAAGTTTTTCTTTTGTGAGACCAAAGGAATTTTAAAATTTTATATAAAGAACATTCCTATTAAATGAATCAGTCCTCTAAATGAAAAAAAATGAGTGTACTAAACTTTTTTTCGGGGAAAGAAACAAAGATACGCAAATTGATTATGGAAACATTGGAAAGGCAAAATATTTCCCAGTTTCCATAATTGTTTGTATTATTCATAATGTACTGTTAAGAACATAACTCTATGTAGGTGGAATCTGTGGCAATCCAAATTCATCCACTAATAAATCATCTTTGTTTTTGGCATCACTGGGAACACCTTCAGTAATTGCTGGTGCAGATGCTGCCTCATCTAAGTAAGAGCTGTTTTCAACAGCTATGAGCTTATCACTCAGTACATCCACAAGGCAATGTAGAAGCTAAAATTTTTGCATGTTCAACTTACTTTTTAAAAAATTTTTTTAAATTAATTAACCAATTTTTAGTTTTTAACATTCAATTCCACAAGGTTTGGAGTTACAAATTTTTTCCCCATCTCTCCCCAACCCCTACCCCAAGAAGGCTTGCATTCTGATTATCCCTTCTTCCAATCTGTCCTCCCTGCTAACACTTCCCCACCTTTTCTTATCCCCTTTCTCTTCTATTTTCCTGTAGGGTAAGATAGATTTCTAAACCCCATTGCCTATGTGTCTTATTTCCCAGTTACATGTAAAAGAAAGTTTTTAACATTTGTTTTTAAAATTTTGAGTTCCAAATTCTCTCCCGTCCTCCCTCCCCACCCACTCTCATTGAGAAGGCAAGCAATTTGATTTAGGTTATACATGTGTAGTCATGCAAAATACTTCCATAATAATCATGTTATATTTCCCTCCATCCTATCCCACCTCCATTAATTCTATTATTTCCTTTGACCTTGTCCCTCTTCAAAAGTGTTTGCTTCTGATTACCCCATCCCCCAATCTGTACTCCCTTGTACTACTCCTCCATCCCCTTCCCCACCTGCTTTCCTGTATGGCAAGAGAGATTTCCACACCCAGTTGAGTGTGCATGGTATTCCCTCCTTAAGCCAAATCCGATGAGAGTAAGGTTCACTCATTCCCTCTCATCTTCCCCCTCTTCCACTCCAGTGTGAAAGCTTTTTCTTGCCTCTTTTATGTGAGATAATTTACTCCATTCTACCTCTCTCTTCATTTTTCTCTCAGTATATTCTCTCATCCCTTAATTTTATTTTTTAGATATCATCCCTTCATATTCAACTCACCCTGTGCCCTGTCTACATATATATTCCCTCCAACTACCTTAACAATGTGAAAGGTCTCATGAGTTACAAATATAATCTTTCCATGTAGAAATGTAAACACTTCAACTTTAATAAGTTCTTTATGATTTTTTTCATGTGTACCTTTTCATACTTCTCTTGAGTCTTGTATTTGAAAGTAAAATTTTCTATTTAGCTCTGTTTTTTCTCAAGAATGCATTAAATTCTTCTAAATCATTGAAAATCAATATTTCCCCCTCATCAGTTACACTCAGTTTTGCTGGGTAGGTGATTCTTGGTTTTAATCCTAGCTCCTTTGACCTCTGGAATATCATATTCCAAGCCCTCAGATCCCTTAATGTAGAAGCTACTAGATCTTGTGTTATCTTAATTGTGTTTCCATAATAATTGAATGGTTTCTTTCTGGCTGCTTGCAATATTTTCTTCTTGACCTGGGAACTCTGGAATTTGATTATAATATTTTTGGGAGTTTTCCTTTTGGGATCTCTTTCAGGAGCTGATGGGTAGATTCTTGCCATTTCTATTTTACTCTCTGGTTCTAGAATATCAGGGCAGTTTTCTTTAAAAATTTCTTGAAAGATGGTATCTAGGCTCTTTTTTTTTTTTTTTTTGATCATGACTTTCAGGTAGTCTAATAATTTTTAAATTCTCTCTCCTGGATCTCTTTTCCAATGAGATATTACACATTGCCTTCTATTTTTTTCATTCTTTTGGTTTTGTTTTACAATTTCTTGATTTCTCATAGAGTCATTAGCTTTCATTTGCTTCTTTCTAAGTTTTAAGGAATTATTTTCCTCAGTGAGCTTTTGGACTTCTTTTTCCATTTGGTCAATTCTTTTTTTAATTAATTTATTTTGATTTATCAATAATCATTTCCATATGCTTTTAAGTTTAAAATTTTTCTCCCCCTTCCTCCCCACCACCCTTCCCAAGATGGTGCACAATCTGATATAGGCTATACATATACATTCCTACTAAGCATATTTTCACATTAGTGATGTTGTAAGTAAGAATTAGAACCAATGGGAGGAACCACCAGTAAGAGGAAACAAAATTCAACAGAAAAGAAAAAAATGGCAAATACTATGCTTCGATCTGCATTCAAATTCCATAGTTCTTTCTTTGGATGTGGATAGCATTTTCCATCATGAGGCCTTTGGAGATGTCTTAGATCCTCATATTGCTGGGAAGGGTTAAATTTGTCAACATGGCTATTATTGTGTATGACATTCTCTTGGTTCTGCTCACTTCACTCAGCATCAGACCATACAAGTCTTTCCAGGTTTTTCTGAAGTCAGCCTGTTCATCATTTCTTATTGTACAATGGTATTCCATTATATTCATATACCACAACTTGTTCAGCCATTCCCCAATTGACAGACATACTCCCAATTTCCAATTATTTGCCACCACAAAGAGAGCTGCTATAAATAATTTTATACATGTGAGTCCTTTTCCCATTTGTATGATTTCTTTGGGATATAGCCCTAGAAATGGTATTGCTGGGTCAAAGGGTATGCACATTTTTATAGCCCTTTGGGCATAGCTCCAAATTACTCTCCAAAATGGTTGGATCATTTTACAACTCCACCAACAATGCATTAGTGTTCCAATTTTCCCACATCTTCTCCAACAGTTATCATTTTCTTGTTTTGTCATTTTGGCCAATCTGATAGGTGTGATGTGGTACCTCAGAGTTGTTTTGATTTGCATTTCTCTTATCAATAGTGATTTAGAGCATTTTTTCATATGACTATAGATGGCTTTAATTCCTCCATCTGAGAACTTCCTGTTCATATCCTTTGACCATTTATCAATTAGGGAATGACTTGTATTCTTATAAATTTGACTTAATTCTCTACATATTTTAGAAATGAGGCCCTTATCAGAGAGACTGGTTGTAAAAACTCTTTCCCAATTTTCTACCTTCCTTCTAATCTTACTTGCATTGGCTTTGTGCAAAAACTTCTCAATTTAATGTAATCAAAGTTATCCATTTTGCATTTCATAATGTTCTCTATCTCCTGTTTGGTCATGAATTCTTCTGTTCTCCATAAATCTGATAGGTGAATTTATACCAGGAATGCAATGCTGCTTCAATATTAGGAAAACTATCAGCATAATTGATCATATCAACACCAAAACTAACAGATATCACTTGATCATCTCAATACATACAGAAAAAGCTTTTGACAAAATATGATACCCATTCCTATTAAAAACACTAGAGAGCATAGGAATAAACAGAGTCTTCCTTAAAATAATAAATAACATCTACCTAAAACCTTCAGCAAGCATTATATGTAACGAGGACAAGCTAGAAGCATTTCCAATAAGATCAGGGGTGAAACAAGGATATCCATTATCACCACTGTTGTTCAATATCATACTGGAAACATTAGCTTTAGCAATAATAGAAGAAAAAGAATTTGAAGGTATTAGAATAGGCAAAGAAGAAACAAAACTATCACTCTTTGCAGATGACATGATGATATACTTAGAGAATCCTAGAGAATCAAGTAAAAAGCTACTTGAAATAATAAACAACTTTAGCAAAGTTGCAGGCTGTGAAATAAACCCACATAATTCGTTGGCATTTCTATATATTACCAACAAAGCCCAACAGCAAGAGATAGAAAGAGAAATTCCATTTAAACTTACTGTAGACATTATAAAATATTTAGGAGTCTACCTCCTGAAACAAACCCAGGAATCATATGAACACAATTACAAAACATTTTCCACACAAATAAAGTCAGATCTAAATAATTGGAAAAACATCAGTTGCCCATGGGTAGGCCGAGCTAATATAATAAAAATGACAATTCTACTTCAGCTAATTTACTTATTCAGTGCCATTCCAATCAAACTACCAAAATTATTGTATAGAGTTAGAAAAAACAATATCAAGATTCATTTGGAAAAACAAAAGGTCCAGAATATCAAGAGAACTAATGAAAAGAAATGCAGGAGAAGGTGGCCTAACCACTGCAGATCTTAAATTATATTATAAAGCAGCAATCATCAAAACTGCTTGGTATTGGCTAAGAAATAGGGTGGGATCAGTGGAATAGGTTAAGTATCCATTTGGCCAATTCTGCTTTTTAAGGCATTCTTCTCCTCATTGGCCTTTTGGACTTCTTTTGTCATTTGTTCTAGACTATTTTTCCAGGTGTTATTTTCTTCAGAATATTTTTGGGTCTCCTTTAGCAAGCTGTTGACTCATTTTTCATGATTTTCTTGCATCACTCTCATTTCTCTTTCCAATTTTCCCTCTGCTTCTCTTATTTGCTTTTCAAAATCCTTTTTGAGCTCTTCCATGACCTGAGACCAATTCATATTTTTCTTGTTTTGATCTTCTTTGTCACCAAAGTAAGTTTCTATAGTCTGATTTTTTTCTGCTGTTTGCTCATTTTCTCAGCCAATTACTTGGTTTTTTAACTCTTTGTTGAGGTAAGGCTCTGCTTCCAGTGTGGAGGGTGTAGTATCCCAAGCTTCAGTTTTGTACAGCTGTTTTCAGAGATACTTCTAGGGACCTGTAAGTTTTCAGTTCTTCCAAGGTGGTATGATCTAAGGAGGGGTTGTTTACTCCTCTCCTGGCCTGTGCTCTGGTCAGTGAGTGACTACAAGCACTCTTTTCTGCCCTGGAATTGTGAGGAGTGTTCCCTCTCCACTGCTGTCACAAACTCTGCTAGGTCAGTGCTCCTCCTTGCCCCAGGACTGCCACTCAGGACTGCGACCTAGATCCAACAATCGGCAAAGCAACAGAATCCTGCCTCAGTGCCAGCAAAGAGGCCCCTGTAATCTCCTTCTAATCAGTTGTTTGATTTCCTTATTGTCTGTGGGCTGAAAGCTCCAGAAACAGTAGCTTCCTCTCTCACTCAGTTCCAAAAGACCTTTTCTACTGACCTTCTAAGTTGTCTTTGGTGTTTGTGGGTTGGGAAGTCTGGAAACTACCACAACTGCCAGTGATTCAGTCCCCTGTAGCCTGCTCCAGGTTTGCTGGGACTAGGTCTGTGCTGGTGTGACTTGCGCTGGACTGCACTCCTCTCTCAGCCTGGTGCAACAGACCTTTCCTGTAAATCTTCCAGGTTGTCTTGGGCTGGAAATTTGTATCACTCTGTCTTTTTTGTGGGCTCTGCTGCTCTAGAATTTTTTTAGAGTCATTTTTTGCAGGTATTTGCAGGGGTTTGAAGGAGACCTCAAGCGAATCCGTGCTTTTATTTCGCCATCTTGGCTCCTCTCTTTAGAAGTTAATTTTTCATGAGAAAACTTGAATTGCATTCACCTCTCATTCTTCCTCTAAGTCATCATTGTCAATTTCTGGGTCCGTAACTCTGACTCAGCGCCTCTTGGATTTCATCTGCATTTTCCATCATATCTTCCAATTGGACTATCCTCAATTTGGTCAATTTTGACTTGCTTTTATGCTTTCTTCATTCTTTTTCACTTAATTTCATAGCATTCACCATTGTTTTGGTGTCTTTTAATGACTGGGTAGTATAATTTGCTTGTTTCATGTTAAAAGACTGTTGTGAAAGATTGTCTCATTGTTGGTCATACATTCACTTCTGATTTAACACTGTCAAGGCTTTTTGTTTTACCATATTCTTTGCAAGTCCTTCTCTCATGTTTTTTTTTTAACCAGATCTTTATATTTTGTTCTCTTTGAATCAAGTCTATAAATCATCTTCTTAATTGATTCTACCGTGCTGTCTACTATGCCGATGCAGTCTGTCAAGTTGGGTGGCAGTACCTTGGGCTTCACTTTGCTGAAGAATCAGTTTATTTTTTTCAGCTACAGAGTGGTTCTGCTCATTTCACTCTTCATTATTTCATGAACATCTTTCCATGCTTTTCTAAAATTAACCAGCTCATCATTTCTCATACACTCATAGCATTACATCACAATCATATGCCACAAGTTGTTTAGCCATTACCCAGTTTATTGACCTCCCCTCAATTTCCCTGTTTTGTTTTGTTTTGTTTTGTTTTTTTGCCATCACAAAGAGAGCTGCAAAAAATATTTTAGAACATATAAGTTCTTTTCCTTTTTCCCCAGTCACCTTGGGAAACAGATCTAATAGTGGTAAAGGGTTTACACAGTTTTAGAACTCCTTGGGCATAACTCCAAATTGATCTTCAAAACGGTTGAATCAGTTCACACACAGTTCCACCAGCAGTATATTATTGTCCCAATTTTTCCACATTCCCTTCAACATTTTTCACTCTCCCTTTCTATCATTTTAGCCAATGACAAGTATGAGATGATATATCAAAGTTGTTTAAACTTATATTTCTCTAATAAATAATGACAGATCATTTTTTCATATGACTATAGATAACTTTGATTTCTTCATTCAAAAACTACTTTGTCATATCTTTTGACCATTTAGTGATTTGGGAATGACTCATATTCTTATAAATTTGACAAAGTTCTTTATAGGTTTGAGAAGTGAGATCTTTTTCTGAGGAACTGTCCATAAAATATTTCTCCCAATTTTCTGCTTTCTTTCTAATCTTGGCTACATTGTTTTTTTTTTTTTAATACAAAACCTTTTTTAATTTAATGTAATCAAAATTATCCATTTTACACCTCACAATGCTCTCTATCTCTTGTTTATTCCTAAATTCTTCTCTCATCTATAATCTGATAGGTGACATGTTCCATGTTCTTCTAATTTTCTTATGATATCTTTCTTTATATATCTAGGTCATGTATCCATTTTGACCTTATCTTGGTATTATGTAAGATATTGGTCTATGCCCAATTTCTGCCAGATTGCTTCCTAGTTTTCCCCACATTTTAAAAAATCAAATAATTAATTCTTATCCCAAAATCTTGAATCTTTACATTTGTCAAACACAAGGTTACTATAATTATTTACTACTGTGTATTATATGTCTACTCTGTTCCACCTTTCTATTTCCTAGCCAGTAGCAGATACTTTTGACAATTACTGCCTTATAATATAGTTTAATAGGGGCAGTGAGGTGGCACAATGGATGGAGCTCCAGCCTTGGGGTCAGGAGGACCTGAGTTCAAATCTGACTTCTGACACTTGAAACTTACCAGCTGTGTGACCCTGGGCAAGTCACTTAACCCTGATTGCCTCACAAAAAATATATAGTTTAATATCTGGTACTACTAAACCTCTTTCCTTAGCATTTTTCATTAATTCTTTTGATATTCTTGACCTTTTGTTCTTCCAAATGAATTTTATTATTTTTCCTAGCTCAATAAAATAATTTTTTCAGTAATTTGATTTGGAACATGGCCTTAAATAAATACATTAGTTTTGGTAGAATTGTAATTTTTATTATGTTCGCTCTGACTATTAATATTTCTCCATTTATTTAAGTCTGACTTTATTTGTATAAATATTATTTTATAATTATGTTTGTGTAGTTCTTGGGGTTGTCTTGGCAGGTATATTCCCAGGCATTTTGTACTGTCTATAGTTATCTGAAATGGGGTATCTCTTACTATCTCTTCTTGCGGAGTTTTGTTGGTGATATATAGAAATACTGAGATTTGTGTGGGCTTATTTTATATTCTGCTATGTTGCTGAAATTAATAATTGTTTCAATTAACTTTTTAGTTGAATCTCTCAGATTTTCCAAGTATGTCATCATATCATCTGCAAAAAGAGATGGTTTTATTACATCATTGCCCATTCTGATTCCTTCAATTTCTTTTTCTTCTTTTATTGCTATTGTTAGCATTTCTAATACAATATTGAATAATATTGGTCATAATGAGCATCCTTTTTTCACTCCTGATCTTACTGGGATGGCTTCTAGCTTATCACTACAAATAATGTTTGCTGATGATTTTTGGTAGATGCTTCTTATCATTTTAAGATAAAATCCATTTATACCTATGCTTTCAAGTGTTTTTAATAAGAATGAATGTTGCATTTTGTCCAAAGGTTTTTCTGCATCAATTGATATAATCATATGATTTCTTGTTATTTTTATTATTGATATAATCAATTATGTTGGTAGTTTTCCTTATATTAAACCATCCTTGCATTCTTGACATAAATCCCACTTATTCAGAATGTATAATCTTTTTTTTTGTGTGAGGCAATTGGGGTTAAGTGAATTGCCCAGAATCACATAGCTAGTGAGTGTTCTGTGTCTGAACTCAGATCCTCCTGACTCCAGGACCGGTGCTCTATTCATAGTGCTACCTAACTGCCCCTAAGAAGGTATAATCTTATGTCTAACCTTTATGGTATATTGTATATACTCTTGGCTAGTATTATATTTAGGATTTTTGCATCTATATTAGTTAATGAAATTGCTCTATAATTTTCTTCTCTGTGTTTGTTCTTCCTCGTTTAGGTATCAGCACCCTATTTCCTTCATAAAAGGAGTTTGGTAAAATTCCTTCTTTGCCTATTATTCCAAATAATTTATTTAATATTGGAATTAACAGATCTTTAAATGTTTAGTAGAATTTACTTGCAAATCCATCTGGTCCTGATTCTTTTTTCTTAGGAAGCTCATTTATGACCTGTTCAATTCTTTTTCTAAAATAGGTTTATTTAGATATTCTATTTCCTCTTCTGTTAATCTATTTCTATTTTTGTAAGTATTCTTCCATTTCACTTAAATTGTTCAATTTATTGGCATATAATTGGGTAAAAAAACTCCTTATAATTAATTTCATCTTCATTAGTAGTATATTCACCCTTTTCATTTTGGATGGTTGTGATTTGTTTTTTTTTTTTCCTGTCCTTTCAAAAATCATACTAACCAATGGTTTATCTATTTTATTATTTTTTTTATAAAGCCAACTCAGTTTTATTCATTAATTCAACAGTTTTCTTACAGTTAATTTTATTAATCTCACTTTCAATTTTTAGGATTTCCAATTTGGTGTATAACTGGGGATTTTAAATTTGTTGTTTTTCTAATTTTAAAATTGCACACCCAATTCATTGGTCTGCTCTTTCTGTATTTTACTGATATGATCATTTAGAGATAGAAATTTTCCTCTGATTATTGTTTCTCCTGCATCCCATAGGTTTGGCATGTTGTCTCATTATTGTCAACCTCTTTAATGAAGTTATTGATTGGTTTTATGATTTGTTCTTTAACCCACTGATTCTTTGATTAAGAAGTTTAGTCTCCAATTAATTTTTAATCTGTGTTTCCATGGTCCTTTATTAAAGATTATTTTTATTGCACTGTGATCTGAAAAGGATGCATTTAACATTTCTGCTTTTCTGCATTTAACTATAAGGTTTTTATGCCCTAATATGGGCATATGGCCTAATATGGGGCCTAATTTATGCCCTAATATGAGGCCAGTTTTCATGAAGGTGTCATGTACCACTGAGAAAAAGGTATGTTCCTTTCTATTCCCATTCAATTTTCTCCAGATATCAATCATATCCAGCTTATCTAAAATTCTATTCCTCTCTTTGATTTTTTCTTATTTTTTTTATTAGATTTATCATCATCTAGGAGGGGTAGATTGAAGTCTCTCACTATTATAGTTCTGCTATCTATATCTACCCATAATTCATTTAGCTTTTCCTTTAAAAATTTGGATGGTATAGCATTTTGTGCCATATAGGTTTAGTATTGATATTACTTCATTATCTAGAGTAGCTTTTATCATAATGTAGTTTCCCTGTTTATATTTTTAAAATTAAATGTATTTTAGCTTTAACTTTGTCTGAGATCATGATTGCTACCCCTGTTATTTTTTCTCATCAGCTGAAGCATAACAAATTCTACTCTAGTCCTTTATTTTCACTCTGTATGTACCTCTCATTTTAAAATATATTTCTTGTAAACAACATATTGCCCAATTCTGGTTTTTAATCCTTTCTGCTATCCATTTCTGTCCTATGGGTGAGTTTATTGCATTCACATTCAAATTCATAATTACAAAAAAAAAAAACAAATTCATAATTACTAGTTATATATTTCTTCCCATTCTATTTTTTTCCTTACTATTTATTGTTCTCTTCCTCTCTTTTTACCCTATCTCTCCTCAAATGTCTAATTTACTTCTGCCCATTGCCTCCCTAATCTGCATCCCTTCTAAAAGTCCTTCCCTTATCCTCACCCCTTACCCTCCTATTCCTTGTTCTACCCATCCTTCAAATAGTCCCTCCCTTATCCCTTTCCCTTACCCTCCTATTTCTTGATCTGCTCGCCCTTCTAAGAATCTTTCCCTTATCCTTTCCCTTCACCTTCCTGTTTCTTTGTAAGTTAAGAAGATTTTTATACCATTCTAAATATGTATGTTATTCCCTCTTTAACATGGTTTTGATGAGAATAAAGTTCTAGCACTACCAGCCCTCTACCCTCTCCTGCCTCCAATGTAACAGTTCTTCCATTCATGCCCCATTTATATGAGATAATTGCTCCATTTTACCTCTCCCTACCCAATTTTATTTTTTAGGATCATCCCATCATACTCAATTCAACCCCAAGCCTTTTATCTATGTATGTTCTTTCAAACTACCCTAATAATGATAACATTCTTAAGAATTATAGATAACATTTTTTCCATATAAGAAGTAAACAGCTTGACCTTATTAAATCCCTTATATTTACCTCCTTATGGTTCTCCTGTATCTTATAGGTCAAAATTTCTGTTCAGTTCTGGTCTTTTTGTCACAAAGGCCTCAAAATCCTTTAATTCATTAAATGCCTACTTTTTCCATTCAGGATTACACTTAACTTTGCTGGGTAAGTTATTCTTCATTGCAAACACAGCTCCTTTAATCTTTGTAATATAATGTTCTGTGCCCTTCCATTTTTTAATGTAGAAGCTGCTAAATCTTGTGTTATCCTGAATGTAGCTACACAGTATTTAAACTTTTTTTTTCTAGTTGCTTGCAGTATTTTTTTCCACCAACTTGGAGCTTCAAAACTTGGCTATAATGCTTCTGTGAGATTTCACCTTGGGATCTCTTTCAGGTGATGATGAGTGGATTTTTTTAAAAATTTGCATTTTAATTTCTCATTCTAAAACTTCAGGGTAATTTTATTTGTTTATTTATTTATTTTTACTTTTTGGTGAGGCAATCAGGGTTAAGTGATTTGCCTAGGGTCACACAGCTAGTAAGTGTCAAGTGTCTGAGGCCGAATTTGAACTCAGGTCCTTCAGCAATTTTCCTTAATAACTATATAGTGTCTAGACTTTTTTTTTTTGGATCATAACTTTCAGGGAGTCCAACAATTCTTACATTGTCTCTCCTTGAAATATTCTCCAAGTCAGTTGTTTTTCTAATGAGGTATTTCACATTTCTCTTCTATTTTTTCATTGTTTTGATGTTGTCTTATTATTTCTTGGTGTTTTATAATACCATTAGCTTCCCCTTGCCCAATTCTAATTATTATTATTTTTTTTTTAGGCAATTGGGGTTAAGTGACTTGCCCAGGGTCACACAGCTAGTAAGTGTCAAGTGTTTGGTCTGAAGCCGGATTTGAACTCAGGACCTCCTAACTTCAGGGTTGGTGCTTTATCCACTGTGCCATCTAGCTGTCCCTCCCAATTCTAATTCTTAAGGAATTATTTTCTTCTGGAAGTTTTTGAATCTCTTCTTCTAATTGGTTGATTTTCTTTTCATAATGTTCATGATGTTCTTTCAGTAGTCTTATTTTTTCCTAATTTTCCTCAACCTTTCTTATTTAATTTTTAAAATCCTTTTTTAAGCTCTCCCAAGAACTCTTTTGGACTAGTAGCCATTTGAAATTTTCCTTTGAAGTAGAAGTAGCTGTTCTGATTTCACCATTTTCTTCTGAGTTTGAACCTAGATCTTTTCTATCACCATTATACTGATCTATGGTTGTGTTCTTTCTCTTTTGTTTACTCATTTTTTAGTGGCTTATTTCTTGACTGTTAACTTCATGTTAGAGTTGGGCTCTGGTCCCAAGGTGTGAGTTTTTTGTGCTGTGTGTTTTCTGAGCTCTATCTAAGGGCCTGACCCTAGGTACTCCTCTCTGCCCCTCAACATTGACCAGGGCCCCCAGCAACACTGCCACCCCAAACTCTCTTACTCCCTGTGGTTTTTCCTGCAGCTGCAAGCTTCAGCTCAACTTTCTACTCTGGAACCAAAATCAGGGACTCCCTTCTTCTGTGAGTGTCCACAGGCAGAAGGGCCCCACCCTCTATGACCACACTCAGCACCATTTTCTCACTCCTCCTCACCCACAGCAACAGCCTGGGACTGAGTTTAGTCAGCACATCTGGTGGAGGGCCCTTCAATTGTCCCCTGATCAGCTCTCTGACCCCCACACTGACTGTGAGGTGAAAGTTATTGAAGCTGAGGCTGCTATCCCACACAACTACCTTCAGGGTTGTGTGTTGATTCAACACTATCTCCCCAGAGGTATTTGTGCTTCAATCAGGCCAGGCCACTGACCCCTTACCCAGGGAGGTCGTGTTTTTCCTAAAGTCCTCCCAAGTTGTTTTAGGTAGACAATTTCTTTATTCTGACTTTTAATTATTTCTCCCACTTAAAGTTCACTTTGAGGCATTATTTTAACTTATTTGTGGGGATATTTGATAGAGCCTGGTATTTTCTGCCTTATTCCACCATCTTACCAGAATCCTCTCATTCATCCTATGTTAATCAAAAATTAAGCTCACATTTCTCATGTAGGTCATTGCTAATATGCCTTTTCCAGTCACAACTGGCCAGTTTTGGGGTTGAAAGGATTAGAAAAAAACACAGCTGTCAACAATAGCATGTGTTTTTTATCACATCAAAGATGATCTACAATAGGTACCTCCATTTCTTCTCCTCTCATTCTTTTTAATTGTTTACAGTCTCTCTTCCATTCTTATCATTCAATTAGAAACTATTATCTAAAATTACCAATGATCTCTAAATCACCCAATCCAGTAACCTTTCCTCAACCCTCATCTTGGACCTCTCTGCAGTTTTTCACATTGCCAATCACTATCTTACCCTTGATCCTTTCTTCTCCTTAGGTTTTCAGGACATCACTCTCTCTTGGTTCTCCTTCTATCTATCCTATTCAATATACTTTTTTGTATCTTCATTCAAGTCACACCCGCTTATAAATATTCCATATGGCTCTGTCCTTTTTTCCCTCTTCTTTTTTTCCTATATTCAATTTCACTTGTTGATCTCTTTAGCTTCCAAAGATTCAATTACCATCTTGGTTCTAATGATTCTTAAATCTACTTATCCAATCCTAACCTTTCTGTTGACCTCCAGTCTCACATTTCCAATTGCCTATTTGACATCTTGGACTGGATATGCTCTAGGCATCTTAAACTCTATATGTCCAAAACTGATCAAATTATCTTTCCCCTTGAACACTGCCTCCTTCAAAACTTCTCTATTACTGTGGAGGGCTCCATCATGCTTCCTGTCCATAGCTTCACAACTGAGGTGTCAACTTTGACACCTCATCGTTTCTCACCATCGTCATATCTGATGTGTTGCCAAGGCCTATCAATTTCTCCTTTGCAACATCTCCTGAATATGGCCCATTCTCACCTCTGATATTGCCACCACCTTAGTGTGTAGGCCTTCATCTCCTCATGCCTGGACCATTGCAATAACCTGTTGGTTGATTTGCCAGCCACAAGTCTCTCCCTATTTCAGTCCATAGAACTTTCAGGTGTCCTAAAGCACAGGTCCAAACATCTTACCCTTCCCCTCTCCCCCACCCCTGACTCAAGAAACTCTATCAGGGTGCCTATCACTTCCAAGATAAAATGTAAAATCCTCTATTTGGCATTTAAAGTACTAAATAACCTATCACTCTTCAACATTTCCAGTCTTCTCATACCTTACATTGCCCACGCCCATATACTTTATGATCCAATGATAGTGGAACCTTGCTATTCCTTGAAAAAGATCCATTTCTTAGTGCTGAGCATTTTCCCTGGCATTATCCTCTGTCTGAAATGCTCTCTTTCCTTATCTCTACTTCATGTCTTTGCTGGCTTCCTTTAAGTCCTACCCAAAATCTCACTTTCTCTGGGAAGACTTTCCCAATCCTTTTTAATATTAGTGCCTTCCTTTATTGATTATTTCCTATTTATCAAATATATATGTATGCAATATATATACATACATGTATACATATATAGGTATCACTTGCTTACATATAGCAGTTTGCATATTATCTCCCCCATTACATTGTAAGGTACTTGAGGGTAGAGTCTTTATTCTATATTTCTTTGGGTTCCCTAGCACTTAGCACAGTACCTGACATACAGTAGACTCTTTCTCTCTGTCTCTCTTTCTCCCCCCTCTCCATATATGTATTTACTTATGTGTACATATGTACACATATGTATATAGATATACTTCCTCCTTGATAACAATATTTAAATAATCTTTTTTTTGTTTGTTTTCTCTGTTGTGGACAACTAACTTTAGACTGATAACATAAAAAAAACCATGGTGACTGGTGAGATGACACCCAAGAAATATGAAAATTCTAAGAGAATACCAAGGTGCTCTTGAAGAGTTTAAATCATGTGTTTCTGATGAATTACATCTTGAGATATTGAAAGAACAAAGTTATGATTGTTCTGAAGGTAAGATTCAGGCAAGATAGAAGGTTGGAGTAGAATAATTGTTTTCCATATTGTGAGGTTAGATCTCATATTCTCTCTTCCACCCCTGTCTCCTATGGCTATGATCACCAATTTCTTCCCCTTGTACCTCCAGAGAGCTATCTCATCAGTCCTGGAAGCTTGTGTGAGGGGCTACACCTATACTATAGACCATGGCCCTTGTGTCATGTACAAGCTAGCCCTTCCAACTCTTATTTTTTGTATTTTTTACATATCTAGTTCCTTAATATATGCCAAGAACTTCGGTAGGTTCTGTGGGAGACATAAGAAGTATTAGACATGGTCCATACCCTCATGGAACTTACAATCTTATTGGCATAAGAGATGAGCCTTTATGTAACATGGAGTGGTTGTGATGGACATTCACAGCTGGACCATCTCAACTGGCTATGGAAGATTGAGCTCTGGTGAGAAGAAGGAGATATGTTGCTCTCAGGCTGAGATCTCTGGATGTGGCATCACTGCTCAGATCCTGTCTTAGATGTACTCTGTCTATTAGCTCTGCTATAATCCAGGGGCTGAGCCCAAACCATAAAAGATATGGATGGAAATAGAGATAGGACACATGAGGCAGCATTTATACAACATATTGTCATCTGGGCACCATACAATCCTAAGGAACATGGTAGAGGGAAAAATCTGGACCACCTCTGATGAGCTGCTATAAACTTCTTGGATTTCTATTATTTATCATTATTCTACTATTTCCTACTATTTATTTCCTTTCTCTCACAGACTGTGATAGGATTTTCACACAGAATTCCTTAATCAGGTCAGTCAGAAAACAGGAACATAAAATTTTAACTCAATAATCTCTGCTTATAACTTTTCCTCAGTTTAATTATGGGCCAGGCACTTAATCTCTCTAGGCCACAATTTCCTTATCTGTAAAGTGAAAATAATCTGTGGTACTTTCCACAGGAAGTGGTTGTAAATCTCAAATGAGAGAATATCTGTAAGATGCTTTATAAACCTATAAAAATCTTGGTTATTTTTATCATTCAGAACTGAACTGGGTTTAGGCAGCTAGGTGGCACAGTGTAGGGCCCACAGTGTAGGGCCTGGAGTCAGAAAAACTCATCTTCTTGAATTCAAATCTGACCTCACACAGTTACTAGCTGTGTGACCCTGGGCAAGTCACTTGATGCCATTTACCTCATTTCCTCACCTGTAAAATTAGCTGGAGAAAGGAATGGAAAACCACTCCAGTATCTTTGCCAGGAAAACTCCAAAATGTGGTCATGAAGAGTCAGACCTGACTCAAAGGACTGAGCAAGGACAGTGTGGGTTTAGGCCCCAAGAGGTTAGAATGAATGTGCTATAAAGACTGCACTGTACCCATAACATTCAAAATGTGTGATTTTCTGGTTCAATGTGCTTAATGGACCCCATGGGGCTCTTTCCTTTGTTCCAAGACAATGAAAGTAGGAGAAAACATGCCAATAAGTAAACTTGTCAAGAAACCAGAATTGAATGTTTTACAATCTAAGAAAATGATAGCTTCTCTGTTCCTTGACACTTATTTCAATAATCATCCAGGAAGAATTTCTGAGGGGAAATCCCCCAACTTTCCAGAACATGGTTGGCTTATAGACTCAATCTTGATTTGTTCCAATGGTGAAAGGTTTACATAAATATCTCCTCCATTGCCCAGCAGCACTCACAGTTGGGCCTCCTCACTACTCTGAGAAAGAAGAAGGCACCCTAGGTGAGCTTGTCTTTCTGAGGCCCTTCTTTGCCCCCTTTTTACTACAGAACCTTTATCACATCTAGTTGAGAAGGTTCCTGTGGGCAAGGGCTCTTTCTTCTGTTTCCTTGTGTGACCTCAGGAGTAATGGGTATTAGATTCTAAAAAAAAAAAAAAAAAAGCACCTAATAGAATGTAATCTCCTTGAGGGCAGTCAATATTTTAAAAAAAATCTCTAGAGCTGAAAATATTGCAAGATATATATTAGGCACATGAATAATGCTTTTTAAAATGATTTGCTTAATTGGATTACATGCCTGACTGATCTATGTTGGTCAGTAACAGAATTGGGAGCAAAACCTAGAAAAGATCAATGGAATCAATGCTGTCCAGGCTAAGACAACCCTATTGGCTTTTTCCAAATTGCTATTAGAGTATTGTTAAAATTCATGGTTTCTGATACTTTATCAAAAAATTTTTGAGCTTTTAAATGTTGGTTAAGTTTTTAATGAAAATACATGTAAGTATCAAACCAGAAATATTACAAGAGCAAAACCAAAAGGCATTTATGCACGTTGATCTGGATTCTTGAACATCTCTTTCTTGCGTCCCAGTCTGAAATCCCAATGAAGCTTGTCATGAGCCTCCTCCTCCTCTCCTTCATCCTGTGTGTCAACAGTGAAAATGATGAGGAGGCACAGATACAAAGAGGGATCACGGAAATTGGTAAAGGTAAGGCCATATTAACTGGAACTGGTTTGGCATATATGACTATTCCTTCTGCTTGGAGAGAAAATCACCTTTGATAATGCTGTTTTGCATAAACCTATGAATGATAAAAGGAGGGAGATTGTTTTACCTGAAAGGTAATGCATCTCTAAGGGAGAAGTGTCCCCAGTGGTGTGTGTGTGTGTGTGTGTGTGTGTGTGTGTGTGTGCGTGTGTGTGTGTGTGTGTATCTGTGTGTGTTGTGGAATCCTGGCACTTAAGTCTTTGTGCAATAGAGGAAATAGTGTTGAACTATGGTGTTGCACCACTCAGAATGTAAAATAGGGAATTTGTCTTCAGGTGGCTGTTTGTATCTTTTGACAGAAGTGGAGTCATTAGTAACAAGGGGCTAAAATGTCATCATGAATGGCAGAATCCAGTATTTAGCGGTTGGACAGGGAAGAAATCACTATTTTATAAGATTCATCTTGACAAGTCATTTTCACTAGGGACAAGTGGTTTGGGAAATGATTTCATGACATCCATAAGGAAAAATCTTGAACCCAGAGAGGCAGTTTGATTCCCCCAAAGAGCCAGGTCTATGACTGGTTGTGACTCAGAATTCTTCTATAATTGCTGTTATATTTCTAGGTCTTTCAATCCTGTGCACAGAGTACTGTAAAAGGAAGCTTACAGAGGCAATAGAAGTCGAGGAGCTGGTAACTGAGAGGTATGAGTATCTGATGAAGCTAATACTAGCTATGAATTGGGGGATGTTCCTATCAGGAGAGTGGATCTGGGCTATCTAGATACCATCAGATAGAAGCC
This sequence comes from Vombatus ursinus, assembly GCF_900497805.2. NCBI lineage: Eukaryota > Metazoa > Chordata > Mammalia > Diprotodontia > Vombatidae > Vombatus > Vombatus ursinus. The sequence goes on along the minus strand of NW_020954980.1, from coordinate 891,050 downwards.
CATGTATAAGCTGACTCTAGTCAGTGCAGCCACACTTTGACCTTTTTATTTCCCAAAATGTCCATTTCAGGGTCCTGGGCGGTGCCCTCTATTTTTCAGTTTAACAAAGACATCAGCGGAACTTGATGTCTTGCTGGTACAATCATTGTATCCACTTCCTAAATGATGGAAAGTCTGAATGGAGGATTTCTTTTTAAATTTTTTTTTGGTGTTTCTGAACTTAGCAGACAGTAAAATCATATAACAAATACACACACTTTCAAACAGAAAGAGAATAAGAAGAATAGGATTAAACATGGGGCTATCACATCAAAAATTTGTAAGTATTCAATAAGTTCAATGTTAGTTTCAAAGCTGTAGTGATTAGTTTGTTTGTTTGTTTTTTGGCGAGGCAATCAGGGTCAAGTGACTTGCCCAGGGTCACACAGCCAGAAAGCGTCAAGTGTCTGAGGTCAGATTTGACCTCGGGTCCTCCTGATTCTGAGGCTGGAGTCGTAACAACTGTGCCACCTAGTTGCCCCCCTAAGTGATTAGTTTCAAAGAATCCTTCTTTGTTGCTTTTCCCTTCCCTCAACTTCCTTTTCTTTCCTTTCATTTCTCTTCCCTTCCTTTCCTTTGCCTTCTCTTACCTTTCCTTCACTTCTGCTTGCTTTCCTTTCTTCTGTTTTACTTTCTTTTCCCTTTCATTTCCCTTTTCCTTTCCTTTCATCACTATCAATATTTTTCTTCTTCCTAATTCTCTTCACCTAAAGTTTTTAAAAACCCTCCTTTGAAACAAATTTCTCTAGTTTCATCAGCCAAGCATATCTACACATTGGCCATGTGGAGATTGTATGGTTCATTCTGCACCACTTGTCCAATACTAGAAAATCAAGATTTAAAAAGCATACTTCCCCAGCTTTCTAATGGAGTTGTGGATGGTCATTGTATTGATCCAAGTTTTTAGCTCTCACCAAATCATTTTTCTTTGCAATGCTGCAACCATTTTACAAGTTGTCTTCCAGTTTCTGCTAACTGCAGTGGGCATCAGTTCATATAAGTCTTTCCATGTATCTCCGAATCTTTGCCTTCTATCATTCTTACAGCACAGTAAGATTTCATTATCTTCATATATCATAATATATTTAACTGTTGCCCAATTAGTGAGCATCCCCTTTGTTTAAAAATCTTTTCTAGAAGAAAAAGTTTTGCCACAGATGCTTTTGCACATATGGATCATTTCCCTCATTCATTCTTTCTTTTTTTACTAATACTTTGTGATATCTGCCTATAGTGGTCTTGCTTGGTCAAATGGTATACATGATGTAGTGACTTTTGGGGTCTAATTCTTTGCTGCTTTCCAGAATGATGATACTAATTCATAGCTCCACCCCCAGTGCACTAGTATGACCATCTTCTCATGGTATCTTCCCAATGACAACTGTTTTTCTTTTCCTTTTTTGCTATATTTGCCAGTTTGATGAAGGTGGGATGGAACATCAAAATGGTTGTCATGTACATTTTTGTTATCATCATTCACTTGGAACATTTTTTCATATAATACGTTTTAGCTTGCCTTTCTTCCCTCAAAAACTTCTTGTTCAAATGCTTCAACAATTCGTTTATTAAAAAAAAAAAAGCACTTGTTTCCATTTGCTTGAATCAGTTCTAGATAGGTTGTTTAGCCAACCTTTATCAGAGAAATTTACTGCAAAGATTTTCGATCCAGTTAACTGTTTCTCTACTAATTTTAATTGCACTGATATTGGTTGTGCCATAGCTTTTCAAATTTAGGTAACCAAAATAGTCTACTTGTTTTCCTGTGATCTTCACCATTATCTAAAGAACCATCCCCTATCAATTAATATGAAATGTACTCCCTTGTCTGCTATTTTAATTTACTCATTATGTGACCTTTCTGGATCTTGGTAATCTTTACATTTGGAGTTTATATGGTGAGATATGTTTATGTGAATGTAATTTTGTGCCAGACTGCTTTTCATGTTTCCAAGTAGAGTTTTCTTCCTTTCCCCCCTCCTTCCTTCACTTTCTCTTTCCTTCCTTCTTTCTTTCTTTCATGAATTTTTATTGATGTCATATTTTTCTAACATCATCATAGTTATCCCAATTATCCTCCCCTCCCCTTCCTAAGAGCCATCCTGTGGAACAAATAGCAATTTTTTTAGGGAAGAAAAAAAGATCAGCATAACTGATTGATGCATCAATAAAGTTCAAAAATGTGGATGATGTGTAACACCTGTTGATCTCCTACTTTCATCAAGGGGTGGAAGGGGGAGTGACCTCCTATATCTCTTTATTCAAGGCCAGTTTGATTTTTATAATTTTGATTTTGGGTGCATAGTTATTCTTTCCTTTTACACTGTAATTATTGTGTATATTCTCTTCTTGCCTCTGTTTACTTCACTCTTCCTCTGTTCATATTCTCCTCTGTGTTCATCACACAGACCTTTTCTTACTGTACGGTAATATTCCATTACATTCATGTACCACAATTTGTTTAGCCTTACCATCATTGATAGGTATTCACTTTGTTTACAATTCTTAGATGTCACAAAAAGCACTGTTAACCTTTCCACACCAAAGTTTCTTTCTAACTCCATCTTGCCCTTCTGCTGTGACCTCAGCAATGCCTGTTCCATAGGCAAAAAACTGTACTTCATCTCAAATTGATTTCTCTCCCACTTTTCCAATCTACTAGTTCTTCCTGAAACCTGCTTTCTTCTGATGACTCAGCCTCCCTGGCCACCCTTTCCAGTATTGGCTTTGCCTTCTCTCACTCCCTTCAGTTCACTGGTTGAGGCAGGAGTGTTAGAATGTTCCTTACTCCACATTGCCACTTCCAGGCTCTCTTCTTTCCTGTGTAATCATTCTTCCTTTGATGTTCATGCTATTCATATCTAGCACCCAATCAAAATCCTGGTAGCTGCTGTCTACAGACCCCTAAGTCACTCCTCTTTCTTCTTCAATGAGTGGAATACTTGGCTAACAATTATATTTTTCTCCCCATTTCTTGCCCTTACACTAGGGGACTTCAACATACATATTGATTCTCCATCAGATACCCTAACCACTCAATGTGCTCATCTTCTATGAGCTACTCCTCCACCACACCTGAACCACACACTAAGATGGTCATACCATTGATCTTGTCATCACTCACAAATGTACTACCTTCATGTGAAAGAATTCTGAAATCCCCATAATCACCTTCCCTTTTGCCTTCCCTTACATAAACCTATTCTTCCTCTTCCTCATTATCTTTGATCCCTTGACCCCTCAATTCTTTCCCAAGCCATCTCCCTTGCACTAGTCACTCTCTCCTCTTCTTCCCATCCTGACTCCCTTGTGATCCAATTCAGCTCTACACTGTCCTCCTCTCTTGTACCTTAGCAGGCTTATCATGTTACAGACTGTGTCCAGCCAAACCTCAGCCTTGTATCACTCTCACCATTTGTTGCTTTTGTTCCTAAAAGCATGCTGCTGAACAAAGGTGGAAAAAATCATGCAACCGTTCTGACTGGGTCCATGACCAGTTTATGTGACATAACCTCAGCTGGGCCCTCAGTGCTTCTAGTCCATCCTACTATACTGTCCTTACCAGCTCTATATCCAAATCTCTACAGTGGCTCTTCTGAACCTTTTCAGCCAACCTCAAACCTCTCATGGCTCCCTCTCCCCCTGCTCTCTCATACCCCAGCTCATCTTTTACAGAGAAAATTGAGGCCATTCCCCATGAATTCACTCTTCTCTCTTCTTCATTATCTGCTTTCACTCAGATATCACTCAGTCTTCTGCCACTCTTCTTCACCTCTGTCTCACAAGATGAAGTGGCCTTACTCCTTATGAAGGCCCACCCCTCTACTCATTCACATGATCCCATTCTATCATGTCTCCCTGAATAGATTGCCACCCTCTCTCCTCACTCTTTTGCTTATTTTCAATATTTCCTTGCTCATTTCTTACTGCCTACAAAAATGCCCATGTCTCCCCCATTCTGAATAAACTCTCAGTTTGTTCTTTTGATTATTCTAATACATGTCTTCCTCTCTTTCCGTAGTGACAATTCCCAACATGACAGATGACAGCAATGTCCATGAAGACCTTCATCACTCCAGAGGACATCTGTTGGACCATAGATGAAACTGACATCACCCTAGATACACTTAGCCTAGAAGCATCTGGAAATCCAAATTCTAAGCTGATTTTTTCTTCTTACTCCCTCTTCCATGTGAACTTTTTCTGTAGTATATCTTCTTCCTATCTCTCTGTTTTAGGTGTGTAAAATTGTAGCTGCCAACATCTTAATCTTTTAATAAACATCAGTGCTAAACACGAACTTTCCTGAATCTCTTTGCATCCATGTTGAAACCAAATAACCTGTGCCTTTATGACCTTGAATCTGGCTCCTGAGGAACCCTAGGTTGAACATCTGAGTGACTACATTCTTGGCCTTTTTGAGATCCTAGATTCACTTTTTCCAATCAGTCAAATCTGGTCTCTGAGTGATCCTGTGCCTAGTTTCTCAGTGATGCTAGGTAACTCTCCATCAGTCCCCCAAGAGAACTAGTTCCAAAGTGGACCATTATAGATAGCGTGAAAGCTTAAAATAATGTCATCCAGAAAGGAAAATAGGACCTGAACTGGATTTTCAAGTTAAGATTCCATTCCCATTCTTAGCAATGCAAAGATCTAAGACAACTATGAAAGATTCATGATGCAAAATGCTGTCTATATCTGGAGAAAGAATTATGGAATCTGAATGCAGATTGAAGCATACTATTTGTTCTCTTTCTGTTGTCATTGTTGTTGTTTTGTTTTGTTTCACTGAGTTCATCATTTGTTATAGTGCAGTAGTATTCCATCACCATCATATACCACAACTTGTTCAACCATTCCCCAATTAATGGGCATGCCTGCCATTTCCAGTTCTTTGCCACCACAAAGAGAGCTACTATAAATATTTTAGAACATAGGTTCTTTTCCTTTTACTTTAATCATCTTTGGAAATAGACCAAGTAGTATTTCTAGGTTAAAAGGTGTAGCTAGTTGAATAACTCATTGGGCATATTTCCAGATTGCTATCCAAAATGGTTGGATCAGTTCACAATTCCACCAACAATGAATTAATGTCCCAGTTTTGCCATATGCCTTTCAATATTTGTCACTTTTCCCTTCTTTCATTTTAGCCAATCTGGTAAGTGTAAAATAATATCTCAAGGTTGTTTTAATTTGCATTTCTGTAATCAATAATGATTTACAGTATTTTTATATGACTATAAATTCTTTTATTTCTTCATTGGAAAGCTGCCTGTTCCTACCCTTTGACCATTTATCTATTGGGGAATGACTCATTTTCTTATAGATTTGACAAAGTTCTTTATATATTTTAGATATGAGACTTTTTCTGATAAACTGTAGAAATTTTCCCCCAATTTTCTGCTTTCCTTCTGATCTTGGCTACATTTGTTTTATTTGTACAAAATCTTTTTAATTTAATATAATCAAAATTAACCATTTTATACCTAACTTTGCTCTCTATCTCTTATTTACAAATTGTCCACCTATCCATAAATCTGATAAATAATATGTTGCATGTTCTGATTTCTTATAAAATCTCTCTTTATGATGTATCCATTTTTACCTTATCTTGATAAATGGTTTATGATATTGGTCTATGCCCAGTTTCTGCCATAAAGCTTTCCAGTTTTCCCAACAATTTTTTACCAAATAATGAATTCTTATTCCAAAATCTTAAGTCTTTACACTTGTCAAATACAAATTTATTATGTTTATTTGCTGCTGCAAATTGTATGTCTACTCTATTCCGTTGATCTACTTTTCTATTTCTCAGCCAGTCCCAGACAGTTTTGATAATTACTGCCTTATAATACAGTTTAAGATCTGCTGGTGCTAAACCTCCTTTTATATTTTTTTTCATGATTTCCTTTGATATTCTTGACTTTTTGTTTTTCCATACGAATTTTGTTATTATTTTTCTAATTCACATTCAAAGTTATAATTACTATTTTTGAATTTCCCTCCATCTTAATTTTAGTCACTATTTTCTTTCTCAGGCTCTTTTCACTCTATTCCATTAACTTATCTTCTCTCCTTCATCCCTTCATTGGAGTTTGGGGTGGCCTCACTCATGAAGGAGAAATAAAGCCAGAAGGATGCTGCTCTGAGAGGGTATCCTTGCCTGAATTGCTGGAGGCTGCTATATCTCATGACCAGGCCATTCCCCTCAGATGACTCCCTCTCTCCCCAATGAAGAAATAATGGTAGCTGACTAAGGACTCCTGATCCACCCCCTAAATGAATGTCCACCAATTAGGGTTGCTTTTCACTTCTCAGGGGAGCTAGAGACTCGCTTTTTGTCTTTGGTTACCAAGAAAGACCATTCATTTATTGATTATAGGATGGTCTAGTTAATATGTTGACTTTTAATACCCAGGGCTATGACTCTCAGAATTTTATTCACAACAGTACCTAAGTTTCAATCCTAATAGACTGGGAGGATGATGTCTTCCACAGTAAGAGGGAAGATACCAGGGAGTTTAGGGAGGGAGAATTTAGGGAGGAAGATAATGAGTTCAGTTTTGAACATGCTGAATTTAAAATGTCTACTCGACATCAAGTTCAAGATTCTGAAAGGGATTGGAAATGTGAGATTACACATCAGGAAAGAGGTTATAGAAGATATGAGAATCACCAACATAGAGATAATCATTAAATCCATAGAGCTGATGAGATCACCAAATAGAGCAGTATCGAGAGGGAGAAGGATATGGTGAGTGCAATTCAAGTGTACTCATGAATTATTAGCTTCTAGATCCCATTGTGGGTGAAATCTGTGTCTGAGTAAAAAGACACTGCCTGGACTGAACAAACAGAAAATGGGGTTCCTGCTTGCTTCCAACAGAGTAGGAAGATCCAAATCACACAAGCAGGACAACAATGTCTGAGTACAAAACCAGAGAAATCAATCACATAAATGTGATGGAATACTATCGTGCTATAAGAAATTATGAAGGTGTGATTTCCGAGAAACTTAGGAAGATTTGTATGTACTGATGCAGAGTGAGGTGAGCAAAATCAGAAGAATATTTTATATAACAATAAGAATATTATAAGGACAATCAACTTTGAAAGACTTAAAAACTCTTAATTATCACCACCAAATAGAATTTCACAGGACCCATGATAAAATAGGCTACACAACTCTTGATACAGAAGTTATCAAGTCAGAGTACAGATTGAGACATATAGTCGATTTTCATCTTCCACAGAAGTTATGTTCTATAAAGTCTCTGCAAACACGGAATTAATAAGTACTGAACTGTTGATCCTAAGTAAGGGTTAGGATTCTAAGAACCTCTGGTCACAACATTTTTACCAACCAATTTGATAACCTTGTTTTGTTGTGCTTCAATTTAAAAAGACCTCATTAACATTGAACTCATGACCAATAGCACTATAACTCGTGCCTAAATGAAGCTTATCTAATAGACATTGTTTTCTTTACAGCACATTATGTCAATCTTGCAATTAGGCACATTAGACAACATTTCAGTACCACACTTGGGGGCCATTTTAAACAGCAAAGTTACCAATAAAAACCACAAAAATCAGGGGCAGCTAGGTGGCACAGTGGATAGAGCTCCAGCCTTTGAGTCAGGAGGATCTGAGTTCAAATCTGACCTCATACACTTGACACTTACTAGCTGTGTGACCCTGGGCAAGTCACTTAACCCCTATTGCCTCAGTGAAAACAAACAAACAAAAAAACACAAAAACGAAAAAAGTTACACTAAATAGACTATGTAAAAGCCAATTCCTTATAGGAGAGATCAAACCAGAAGGCAGAGCTTCACCTTGTTCAACTCAGCTGGAACCTTGTGAATAAAGTGACTCAAATTTTTCCCACTTTTTACACATCCATGAATAAACCGGAAAATGCTGTGAGTATTGATTTCAGAATTACAAGTCCATTTTAATGCTTGGGCAAATTGGCAAATACAGAATCCAAGAATAACAAGGATCAACTGGATTTTATTTGGACTTAGCCAGTGACAGAATTTGCTCTCCTTGACTATGTGTGTTTGTCACAGGTTGATTTTTTTCTTGCTTTCTCTAAGGAAAGGGGAAAGAATGTGGATCTGAAAATAAAATGAAAATTGTTTTTAATGAAACAATCACACTTCTGGGTCATATGACCAACAAAATGGAGTAGACTTTTTTCTGAGCTCCATGATCCCTCAAATCTTTCCAAAACAGAAATTATGCACCAAAGTGAAAGCAACTCCAAGTATTTGAAATCTTCTTAAAAAGAAAACCAGAACAAAATAAATTATTTGCATTTCAAATGTCTCAGACAACAGAAATGCAGGAGAGGTCAATAAATGCAGCAGGCAAGGACCGCAACAACAACAGAGCGACTGCGGAGAGACCAGGAAGAGATTTCTTTTTAAATATACACAGGTCTAGGGGCAGCTAGGTGGCACATTGGATAGAGCACTGGCTCTGGAGTCAGGAGGGCCCAAGTTCAAATCGGGCCTCAGACACTTGACATTTACTAGCTGTGTGACCTTGGGCAAGTCACTTAACCCTGATTGCCTCGACAAAAAAAAAATATATATATATATATTTGTATACACACACACACACACACACACACAAGTATACAGGAATGAAGACAAAAGTCTGATGGAGGTAACAGTAAAGAACTAGGCCTGGAGCATTATGTACAGAACATGGAGACATGCTGCTTATAGGTGAATCAATGTTTTTTGTGGGACCATATCATAAAATGGGAAGATACGTGAAGTGGGATAGGGAGATAGAGGGGAATGTCTGATGTGCCTGAGTCAAATGAAGGACTAGAAATAAAGGGAAGGTGACACGTATGACCTCAGGAAGAGAAGAACCTATAGGGGATTGGGTGAAAAGGAAGGGAAAGAATTAAAAAGGCTGGGGGAAGGAAGGAGGCCTTGAGTCAGTGGTGGAAGGAGGTTTCATTGATGAATACTCCTAAGGCTAAAGAGAGATATTCTGTGAAGGGAGATGAGGACCTTGCCCTGGGTATGGTCTGGGAGATTTGATGCTTGAAAAGTCCACTCATCCTACCTTGAGAGGGGGAGAGTTGGCACTCCTACAGGCAAGTGACACCTGAAGGAGTGAGAAAGCATGGACCTAGGGAGGAGATTTTGTGATAAATAGGGTAAAAAGGCAACCAGCAAAAATTGGTAGGGGGCTGCCTAATCAGGGATGGATGGTTGGGCCTAACAAACACAAAAGAAATTAAACACCAAAGGTGGACATGAAGAATACTTCACAACCAAAGAGTACTTCACACCCTCAAGGGGATGAGACACTGGAAATGGTATGCTGAGGGATAACCATCAATGGAACTCTACAATGGGAATGCCCTAAAGAGGACTGAATACTGAGGTTAGACACCAAAAAGACTAAACACTGAAGGCTGAAGACTGGTCAGTAGAAATCAAGAGGAATGGACACTAGGGACAGATACAAACTAAAATGGTAAAGAACACAGGGGTAGGCTCTAAAGTGAATGGACATTGGGGATAGACACCGTGGAACCTAACAATAGGGATCAGATATTAAGGGAGTAGGCTACATAGGAACATCTGACAATGGAAAATGGTGACTTCAAGCTATCAACAGTGTAAAAGAAGAGATTAAAGGAGGTCATCACTGGGACAAGTAAGAAAGGAAGCAGTTCTGAACTACAAAGGCAGGCAGTTCTGAGGCCATTTTCCTCTCCAGGTTTTATATTCCTTCAGTTTAAGCTTCCCTAGGACTTGGGACAGGTCACTCTTGGATTGGCCTTCCTGGATGACTGGTGGAGAGGGACTCAGGCTCATATAGAAACTGAATACAGGGTCACTCAGAGACCAGGCCCTGGGACTAGAGGAAGAAATGGAACCCAAAGTCATTGAAAGATTGGGTACAAGATCACTCATGGGCCAAGTGGGGGTAACTCAGGAGCCAGGCCAAGCTTCGGAGAGGCATAGTATATTGGGGATCTACTTGGGCACACAGAGAGTTAGGAAGGTTCACGATCAACACTGCTGTTTATTGAATGCTTCCATGCTAGCAGGTACAGCTCTCTATATCCAGGGGAGAACTTTAGTCCAGGAAGAGCTTAAAGGCTACCTGGCAGAGGAAGCAAGAAGGAGAAGCCTGCTTAGTATTTAAGATCCAGGCCTGATGGTCTGAAGTGATTAGGGTCTTTGACACTCTGACCCCATGTGTTGACTTCCTGGTCTGCCATGGAGACTTCCATTTACGTGACACTGCAGTTACCCTGAAAAAGCTCCCAGTCATTCCACAAAAATAGGAAGGCAGATACTCAAGAAATCCACACTTTGCCTCATTTTGCTTCATGCTTCCTCACTGCTGATGGAGGAAGGAACACTTGCACCAGAGTTCAGAGCAACCTAGATGCCACTGCTGCTTTTTCATTTATCTGGGCAGTGGGAACTCAGGACTCAACCTCTCCTTTATAACCAGTCCAACCTCTGCCAGGCCGCTTTCCTCTATCATGAGTGGCACAAAGGAAGTAAGGAGCTTCAGAAGACTTCCCTGAAGGTTATCTGCCATTTAGGAAATTGATAGGGTGTCATCACCAACAACACCCCAGTACTGCTGCTATCTCTGTTAGCAAGACAGAATGAGTAGCTACCATCCAAGACCTTGCACTAGACAGTATGGGTAACACAGAGAAGGAAGACAACCTCTAGTCTTTACAATGAGTTTATCCATGGGCTTGTCTAGATCTCTGATAGTCCCCAGACAACTCAGATCTGCTCCACTGTCCAGTTCCCACCTGATCATTTTAGCTGCACAAATCCCACCTGGTTCCCTCTTGAAAGAATCATAGTTCCCATGAGCACGGAAGTAGTTGTTTGAATTTTGATGGTTGGATTCACACGTGTCCCAGTGTAACAACTCAAGCTAGGGGCATGAAGAAATAGGAATGGGGATGGGGCTAATAACTAATACAATAAAGGAATAGTATGAATTAAGAAAAGTTCAAGAGGTAAATCCAGAACATAATAGCAACTCCACAATGAGTACAAATAAAGCCTCATCTTTGGGTCAAACCCTCAATCTATAGGTCATCTTCTGAAAGAAACACCAAATTGAAAGCAATCAAGAATATCATAGTTAAATCCAGAGCTTTAGGTCAAGGTAAAAATACTGCAAAATGGTAAGAAAGAAAGAATTAAAGTACAAAGAAACCACTGTCAGAATCATAGAGGACTACGCTTCAATTACAGAAAAGGAGAGAATACCTTGGAATACAAAAGAAACTAGTACCTTGGTGTGGACACAAAAGGGCATGGACATGGAGGTAGACAACAAAGGGACAGGACGCTGGTAGTAACACCAAGCACACAAGATCACGTGAAGTTTAAAAAAAAGAGCTGGACACAGGCAATGAGTATCAAGGGAACTCTGGACACTGGTGACTGGGGGATGGACACCAAGGTGACTAGAAATTGCGATTAGATATTGTGGGGGTCAGATACTGTGTGGGAGCACTGAAAAGGCTGATTGGGGATATTCAACATTGAGAAATAGAGACGCTAAACCAACAGCACTGAAGAGGAATAGGACGCCCAGGGATACTGGAGATAGAATGGATTCTGGGGGTGCACTCCAAGAGGGCTGTAGACATCTAAGGAATTGGATACTAAACATAGAATACAAAAGGCGGTAAACACCAAGGTATCTAGAACTTAGATTGGACATTGTAGGGGACAGCTTTTGGAGAGAATACACTGAGAATAATTAATAAGCCATCTGAATATAAGAAATGGAAACTACAAAATATCAGCATTGAAGAAGAGTAGAACAGGGTTTTGAAATGGAAGGTAAAGAAGGCGGGTGGAATGGGAATGGAATCTTCACTGGAAAATCCAGACCAGGGACTACTTTCTTTTCTAGATGACATTATTTCAAACTTTCACAAGATCTGTGGTAGTACACTTTAGAACTAGCCCATTTGGGTGACTGGTAGAGAGGTACCTAGATCACTGAGAAACTAGGCAGAAGGTCACTTGAGTGACTAAGAAAAATGGACACAGGGTCTCTAAGAGGCCAAATACATTGTCACTCAGATGTCCAACCTGGGGTCCCTCAAGAGCCAGACACAAGGTCAAAAAGGCACAGATTATTTGGCTTCCACATGGACACAAACAATTCAGGAAAGTTCATGTTCAGCACTGATGTTTATTAAATGCTTGCATGTTAGCCGCTACAACCTTGCACACCTACAGCTGGGAGATGGAAAGAGGGGGATTACTCCAGAAGAAGCTCACAAACTACATGGAAGAGGGAACAGGGAGAATTTAGGATTTCAGCTGCCTTTGGACTGAATGGGTCTATGGGGTTGTGATTGCCTTCTGGGAACTATGTCGTCTTCTGTAGTCATTGACTTCCTGGATACTGTTGTCATTTAGGGAGATGACCGTATCATCACTGGAAGAGAGGAGGTTCTATATTAGAGAAATCAACATTTCACATCCTGCCCAACCCCTCCTGTTTTATCAACTCTCATATCTGAAAGGGGAAGGGTGCACTCTGGTAAGAATACAATGAAAGGTGCTACTAAATCATTATTTCCCCAAGCAATGAAGGCTCATTGATCATTGCCACCACCCCCATACCCCAGCTCAGCATCTGTTGGGTAATCTTTCCTTGTCAGAAGCAAGATATTAAGAACATGAGGCTTAAGAAGCCATCTTACACTTTGGCTGTGCCAACATAAAAAAAATGATAATGCTACCCAAATCAATATATTTATTCAGTGCCATCCCAGTCATACTAAGAAAGAATCAACTAACAGAACTATAAAGTATGATTAAAGAATCAACTGTAAGAAGAAAAGATAAAGAATTTCAAAGGTATTTAATGAAAGAATGGCAAGAGAGAGAGCATAAGAATACCAGATGTACTATTCTGAGAAGCAATAACATTTTAAATTATTTCATACTAGTTAAAAAAAATAGAAAAGTTGATCACTGAAAAAGATTTGTAATGCACCAAGTAAATTAATAATAATATAATGTTTCATAAACCCCCTAAACCCTAACAACTAGGGTAAAGGAATCACTATTTGAAAACCCTTCTAGGATAGTCAGTGATGGAAGAGTTGTAAAATGATAGAAACATAACAAACACATGGTTGTTAGAGCTGTGAAATGGTTCAATTTTGGAAAGCAATTTGAAATTATGCAAATAAAGTAACTAAAATGTCCATGCCTTTTGAGCCAGAGACTTCATTACTGAGCTTATACTCCAAGGAAATCATCAATAAGAATAGAGTCCCCATATAGAATAAAATATTTATATTCATTCATTCCATAAACATTTTTAAGTACCTACTATAAGCCAGGCATTGTGCTAAGCCCTGGACATAAAAAAAAAGAGGCAAAAGACAATTCTTGCCATCAAAGAGCTTGCAACCTAATAAAGGAGACAACATGCAAACAAATATATACAAAGAAATCTACATAAGGATAAATAGGAAATACTTAAAAGAAGAAAAGCCCTGAAATTAAAAAGAGTTAAGGAAGACTTAGCATAGAAGGTAGGATTTTAGCTAGGACTTAAAGGAAGCCAGTAAGGTCAGAAGTCAGAGTAAAGGAGGAAGAGTGTTCCAGGCATGGGGGACAGACAGAGAAAATGCCCAGAGCTGAGGGATGGAGTGTTTTGTTCATGGAACAGAGAAAAGGCCAATGTCACTTGATTGAAGAATATGTATTGGGGAGAAAAGCATAAAACTGGAAAGGTAGGAGAGGGCTAGGTTATGAAGAGCCTTGAATGCCAAAGAGAACATTTGGTATTTAATCCTGGAGGCAATAGGAAGCCACTGGAGTTTATTAAGTAGGAAGGTGACATGATCAGACTTGCATTTTAGGAAAAATCACTTTAATGGCTGAATGGGGAATGGATTGGAGTTGGGGGACACTTGAGGCAGGCAGACCTATCAGCAGGTTATTGCAATAATCAAAGTGTGAGGTGATGAAGGCCTGCATTAGAGTGGTGACAATGCCAGAGGACAGAAGGGGACATATTCAGGAAATAGGGCAAAATTGAAATAAGCAGGCCTTGGCAACAGCTTGGATATGGGAAGTGAGAGGTAGTGAGGAATCCAGGATGACTCCTAGGTTGAGAGCCCAAGGTAACTGGCAGGATGGTATTTACCTCTACAGTAACAGGGAAGGTAGGAGGGGTGGAGGGTTTAGGGGAAAAGATAATGAATTCTGCTATGGAAAGACTAAGTTTGAGATATCTGCTTGACATTCAGTTTGAGATGTCTGAAAGGCAGTTGGAGATGTCAGATTGGAGGTCAGTGGAGAGAATGAGTCAAGAAAGATAGATTTGAGAATCATCAGCTTAAAGATGGTAATTAAACCCATGGGAACTGATGAGATCACCAAATGAAGTAGTATAGATAGAGAAGAGAAGAGGACTCAAGACAGAACCCTAAGAGTCATCTACAATTAGAGTGGAAATCTGGATATGGAGGAGGATCCAGCAAAGGAGACAGAGGAGCAGTCAGATAAGTAGGAGGAAAGCCAAGAGAGAGTGGTATCCCTAAAACCTAGAGGAAAGAAAGGATCGAGGTGGAAAATAAGCCAGTAGAGATTAAAAACAAGTAAATGAGTGGGGATGATAGAGTGGGGACAATCTGTTCAAGGAGACAAGATGGAAGGGGATGATGTGAACAAGTAGAGATGTGGGCCTTGGTAAGGAATAAGGCCACTTCATCACGTGAGACAGGGGGAAGGAGGTGAAAGTAGCATCAAGTATCTGAGTGATAAGAGATAAGGAAAAAGAGAAAAGGGGAAGTTCAAGGTGAATGGTCTCAATTTTCCCTGAAAATATGAAGCATTGTTCTCTGCTGAGAGAGTAGGGGAGGAGGACTTGGGAAGTTTGAGAAGGGATGAAAAGGTTTGGGACAGCCACTGTGAGGATTTGGATATAGAGTTGATAAAGAAGGTATACTAGGATTTCTTAGTAACAATGAGGGCCCAGTTGAGGTTATGTAAAATAAATTTGTAGCAGCCCCACTCAGAATGATTGCCCAAATTCATACGTAGTTATTAGATCTTCATCAGAATCGTCCTCATCACCAACAGAGTTCTCACTGTTGTTGCTTGATGCATATTTTTCCTCATCACAGACAGCATTACATATTAACTTAAGACCTAGAAAAAGAAAAAACATGTCAGAGGAATCCTGAGTCTCAAACAGAACTCCAGCAACACAGACCTGGCTCTTCCAGGAAATGAAACTTCTGCTTTGGGTTCAAGATGTTTCTTTATGGTTGGCATAGAAACATTCCCCTGACCAAAATGGCATGGTCTGGCTTCCAATGGAAATGGAATGTCAAGATGAACCTTATAAAAAAGGAATTCCTTCCCTATGCAACTGTTAAATGCTGGATTCTCCAATCACAATTTGTATTGTCATTTTAGGTCCTTGCTAATACTGCTCCATTTCTGTCAGAAAGGACTAAGGATAAAAAAATTTTTAAAAAAAAAAACCTGCCCTAACCCAGCAGTCTCTCTCCTATTTCACATCTTGAGTGGCCTGGTGGCCAAAGACTTAAGGACCAGAATTCCATACCACCACTACCCCATTTTGTCTCTTTTTCCCTTAAGGGTGCATTCCCTTCTAGGCAAAACAATCTTCCTCTTCTCAGCATTCACATGTTTTTGCAAAGCAACATAGCTGATACTGTTCCAAGCAGAGGAGATAGACAGGTGTACCAAATTCTTGCCAGTTAACATGTCCTTACCTTTCCCAACCACCTTACTACCAAATTCACCATTGACACACAGGACAAAGGAAAGGAAGAAGAGGCTTGGGATGAACTTCATTGTCAAGAGCAAACTGAAATGCAGGAAAGAGACATCCAAGAAGTCAGACCAATACTCACAAATGCCTTTTTGTTTCACTATTTTTATATTCCTAGTTCCATATCTACATTTGATTTTCTTACAACCTTTACTATCTAACATGTGAAAGCTAAAAAATTATTATAAAAAGAATCAAAAAATTTCCATTTTTCCTATACTACATCAGCTTTTGGGAAAAGCCCAACAGGGTTCACTTAGCAGGAGTACCATGCTGTACAACACCCTTAGCACGGATACCACAGATACCACTAAACTTTTCTAGGCTTTTGTTACTCACCAACATATTCACTAAACCAACAAAGTCTCACAACATAGGTCAGACATGCATATTATTCAATTAACCAAACCAACTCAAAAAACTTTGGTTATGTGCCTATTACATTTCATGGTTTGCTATGCCCTGGAGATACAGAAAACAAAAAACAAAAAACTAAGATATTCCCTGCTTCAAGGAGCATACATTCTGTTAAAGCAGATCTTATTTAGAGCTTAATATATTAGACCTGAAATCACAGAAAGGAAACAAAAGACAAAAGGCCCTGTCCACAAAAATATTGTCAACTAGATATGATAAACGTTCTTTGCAACAACAACAACAACAAACAGAAAAGAAAGACCTGAAAGAAATGCAAGTTCACCTGGGATGCCTTCTCCTTTCTCAGGTCAATGGGGAGGCTCAGCTGTGAGGGCTAATGGGCAATAGAGGAGAAGCTGATACTTATACAAACTTTTCACCAATGGAAAAAATAAGAATTGAATCTGTAAGCCAATCCTACTTGAGGTAAGTTGGGAATTCCCCCTTGAAAATTCTTCCTCAGTGATTATTGAAATAAACGCCAAGGAACAGAGAATTTATCATTTTCTTATATTGCAAAACACTTGACTCTGGTTTCTTGGCAGGTTTTCCTATCTGAATGCTTCCTCCTACTTCCGTTGTCTTGGAACAATGAAAAGAGCCCCATGGGGTCAATTTAGCTCATTGAGCCAGATAATCACAAACTTTGAGCTGTGGATAAATTGCAGTCTCTACAGCACATTATTTCTAACCTCTTGGGATCTGAACTCAATTCAGTTGTGAATATAAAAATAACTAACATTTTGATAGGTTTATAAAAACATTTTACACATCTTCCCTCATTTGAGCTTCACAACAACATCAAGAGGTTGGTTCTATTTACAGATGAGGAAACTGAGGCCTGGAAAAGTTAAATGATTAAATCTAGGGAAAGTTACAGGGAGCAGGCAGAGCTTACTGAGTTAAACTTTATTTATTTCTCAGTTTTCATTCTGCCTGAGCCTTGGCTCATGCAATTCCTCTCCTCTACCTGTGTAAAGCATGCCCTTCAACACAAATAAAATGTCTCCTCCTCAATAAGGCCTTTTCTGATTACCCCAGACTGCAGGTGCCATCTCTATTCTTTTTTTTTTGAGGGGGGGTGTTAAGTGACTTGCCCAAGGTCACACAGCTAGTAAATGTCAAGTGTTTGGTCTGAGGTCGGATTTCAACTCAGCCGCTCCTGACTTCAGGGCCGGTGATCCATCCACTGTGCCACCTAGCTGCCCCCCATCTCTATTCTTAAGTATTATTCTCAACCTGAATTGGGGTAAAGCAATATGGTTAGGTGTATACGTCAGAGATAAGTATTGAGGACTCCCTCCATATGTAGTTGAGAAAAGAAACATATGTTTCAGCCTCTTTGCACTTAAGCTACTTCAGTGCTGTTGTGCACTGGCCTGATGAATGAATCCTATGTGAGAATCATGTCATAGTATGTGGGTGAGGGGAAATAAGCAAGGGATTCAAGAAAGCTACAACTCACCCCTTTCCCACGTCTCTTGGGGTTGCATAGGGTCTAGGCTACAATATATTGGGCAATTGCTGCATCCCATGTTTCCATCCATGTCTTTCATAGATTAGACTTAGCTCCGGAATACAGCAGAGCCAGTAAACAGAGGACATCTAAAAGGGGATCTGAGCAGTGATGCCACATTCTAAGGAGTAAGGTCTGAGAGCAACATATCTCACACTCACCAATGAAGTTCAGTCTCCCATAGTCAGGGATGACAGTCTAGCAACAAATGTTCATTATCACCACTTCCAAGTTCTGTGAAGGCATGGACCAGGTCTTACACTTTTATTATATCCCACAGCACCTATCACATGGCCTGAGCATAGATGAAGAAACTGAGCAAATAGGAATACATAGAATATCAGAGTTAGAAAGGATCTTAAAAGCTCGTCCTTGACATAAGAACTATGGCTTAAAACAAACATGCCTAACTCATGACCTGAAATACTCCAGAGGGCTTCTGAATCAGATTAAAATATAATTGGGAGATAAGAGAGAAACCCTCCCAACTCAGTCCTTTGTGAAGGTGGGAGGTACCCAAGTGTTACACATTGCACGTTTTCAGACTTTTTAAGTGTATTGATTAGCTGTGCTGATTTTTTTTTCCTCTCTTAAAAAAAAAGTACTTTTTCTGTAAGGTATGGCTCTCTGATAGGGGAAGCAGGAAGATTGCTTAAGATAAATATAATGATGTATGAAACAGAAGAGAACAAGAAAAACTTATTTTTTAAAAAAGAAAAGAAAAATACAGTATAATATAGATAATGTTAATTTGTGATTTTCTAGGTCAATATGTGGTTGACAGGGAACCATGTCTTAAACCAATGACACCACTGGCTCAAAGTATAAGTGTAACACCTCACACTAGTTTCTAGGGACTAATGATTTAGCTCTCTGGGGGAAAGTTGTTGATCATAGCTATGGAGGGAGAGGGGTAGATGAGACAGTAGGAGATCTGACCTCACAGAAAGTAACTTCTAGCTTTGGTGGTCAAAGGAATCATCTGTGACCATATTGTAAAAAGCCAAAAAAGATAAGTCTCTTCCCTCCTCCAGATGATAATCCTTAGTTCTTAAAAATGGCCATCATATCTCCTCCCCAGAAGGCTTCTTTTCTCTAAGATAAACATTTCCAGTTTCTTCAACAAATTCTCATAATGTATACACTTCTATCCTCACCATAAGCGTCACTGTTCTATAGACATTCTTATTTACCAGCGTCCTTCCCAGATGTGGCATCCAGAACTGAATACTATATGCTATCAGTTATCTGACCAGGCCCAAGTCACTTGACCCATGATATCCCCTATATGGGATGCTCCAAATCTCAAATGGAGCTCATCAATTTGGATATTTCTTCCCACAGTGCATATTGCAACTCATTCATGTCTGCTGACTCTGTGGGAATCTTATCCATATCTTTCCCAATTTCACCTCAGAGGATCCACCCAATATGCTAGGCTTTCCTCACTTCTTCTTGACTTTGCAAAGATGCAACTGAAGAATTCAGGCTGTCCTGATGTTACCTCTCATCCTTGACATATGAGTGGTCTACCTTCTTATCACATGATTCCTTGGTGGTATCTTTTACTCCTACTTCAAAGTTCCTTATTGATTATATGTTGGCAAAGTTCAACTGCTTTCATTGGTTACATCTCTCTTCTATGAAGTTATGCAATATTATACAGCTTAATGGAATCAGTATGTTATCTGCAAACAAGAACATTTGCCATTTCTAACTATCCACAAGGAATTATCTGGAACAATGATGTTAGATTTCAATCGTGACAGCTCTACTGTCCTTGTTGGCAACCACAGTTTTATCATAGAAATCTTTACAGATCACCTCTATTTTGCTTTTGTTGATTGTTCTTCAGCTTTCATGCTTAAATGCCATCAAGATCAATTTGCTTAGCTGAATCTCTTGCCAATTTTCTTCAAAATGATTTTATCCACCATTGATTCTCTCTGCTTTATGAGATGGTATTATTCATAATAAGCATCATCTGTCTCTGTAAGACTTCACAAAAATAATTCTATTCCAAACCAGTGCCTCCAGCTGCCATCCCTCTCAGTATTTGTGGACTTGAGCCCTTTTTTGGAACTTTCAATCTCATTGTAGGGTCAATCATTATAACTGATGCTGATGTAATTTTGCTGTGCTTTTCCCCATTTTTCATGACCAGTTGTGTAATATTGAGTTGCTTCAATTGCCTCTCATGTCTTTCCTTATTATTCTTTCTTCTAGCTTTGACTAAGATTGATCTTTGCTCTAAAAAGCTGGTCATCTAACTGTACAAAAGCAATTGATGTATGGTGATTCTCACATCAATAATGAGTCTTTTCCTCTCTGTTAAAATATAAACTATTTCATTTTTGTGACATTTTTCAGTGCTCACAATATGCAGTGCCTATTTTTTCTTTTCTCAAAGAAAGTAGTCATAATGTAATGGCAAAAGATTTCTATGTAATTAGCAAGACTTTGGCATCTCTCATTCCCACTTCTTGACCCAGGTTTTCCAACACATTTCTCAACATAGTCAAATATTCTAACCTTTGTAATAATGTTACTATCAAAGTGTGTGATGCTTTCACTTGAAGGGCCTTTTTGAGGTTTTCATAGAATTTCTTTACTCCTTAATTCACTACAATTGATGTCAGTGCATAAGATAATTATTTTCACAGCAGGCTTTTTTCCAATATCAAGAGGATTACAAGAGGAGATAAGAACAAGGCCCTTGACACAGTGATTCATTTTGCCCTGGGGCATACAATTTAACCAATTTTACTAATTCTTTTCTCTTTCTCTCTGGAAAGCCCACCTTCATTTTAGTTGCAACTTCTTTCTTTCTTCTGGTTTCTTTTGTAGAAAGAATGTCAAGGTTGACATGATCCAGATCTTCCAGTAGTAGGGCCCCTCACTGGCCACTGGCAAAGGTCTCATACTTAAGAGTACTCACAGGGAAGTTAAAGTGTGTAAGCAATTTCAAAATTGTGGGTTTCTTAGCACTCCCTGCTTCCTTGTCTGCCATTCTGCCACCATCAATCACTGCAAAGGAGCTGTAGAAAATGACAGTCATTTTGAATTTTTCTTTGTTTTATAAGTTGGCATGGCCAAAGAACTCATCAAGTGGTAAGCCTACTGGTGATGAACCTCTCTTTACTTAGCTAAACTAGCCCTTTGGAAAGCTGCCTTTATCTGTCTTCAGAGCTATACTTGAATCCTTTTTGTTGTATAGTAGAACTTGTTAGAGGTTAGAGTCCACAGGCATTTTCTTTGAGAGCCCAAGCTGATCTCTGTGCCATGATGAGACATTAGATTAGGATTTTTGCATAGTACACTCTGCTTCTCTTAATGCAGCCTAGGAGCATATGATCTTTTTTCATTGATATCTCCCTCTGTTGGCTCATACTAAACTTCCAGTCCACTGAAGCCAAACCCCAAACCTTTTGAAATTAAATCCAAGTATAAGACTTAACTCTCTTAAATTTATCAGATTGGATTAAATTTATTAGATTCTCTTTATGAAAGGAAGACAAGACAAGACAAGACAAGACAAGACAAGACAAGACAAGACAAGACAAGACAAGACAAGAGAAGAAAGCCCAGAACATAGTCGTGTGGGATATGCATGGTTAGATGATGTGACCTGGAAGAATACTGAGCAAAAGGCACTGAGATGGAGCAGTCAGATTGGTAGATGGAGAATTAGGAGAGAGTAGTGTTCTGAAAACCTAGAGAGAAGAGACTATCAAAGAGAATGGCAATGCCAGAGGCTGCAGAGAGATCAAGAAGGGTGAAGATTGAGAAAAGGCAATTGGATTTGGCAATTAAGAGATCACTAATAACTTTGAAAAGAGGCATTTCCAGTTGAATGATAAAATTGGAAACCAGATTGTAGAGAGTTAAGAAGAGAAGAACTGGAGGCTCCTATCATAGATGACCTTTTCAAGAAATTTAACCACAAAAAGGAATAAAGATACAGGATAATAGTGGGTATGGATGGATCAAGTGAGGTTTTTTGAGAATAGAGGAGACATAGGCATGTTAGTAGGCAATATGGGAAAAGCCAGTAGAAAGGGAGAGATTGAAAATAAGGGAGAGAGTGGCAATGATAGAGGGGGTAACCTGATAGAGGAGAAGGGATGCAGTGTTCTGACTCATGCAGGAAGAGGGGTTGACATTGGCAAGAGAAGGACCACCTCTTCATGTGAGATAGGGATGGAGGAAGAGATAGTGGCAAAAGGCATGAATGATATGAGATGAGGAGGAGGGGAGAATAGGGAGCTCTTTATGAATGATCTCAACTTTTTCAGGAAAATATGAGGCAAAGAATCCTCAGCTAAGAGTGTGTTGGGAGGGAAAGCTATGAGAGCTTTGAGAAGAGATGAAAAGGTTTGGAAGGGCCACTGTGGTGCGTGGTATGGTAAGTTAATTAGGAAGATGTAAAAAGATTATCTAGCAGCAGGGAGGGCCTGGTTGAAGTTATGTAACCCAGATTTGTACTTGATCCATCAGAACAGTTGTGTGATTTTTTCTACCTTCTTCCAGTAGCGTCTTTGTAGCAGGGAAGACAAAAGGTGGAGAGAGTAATCCAAGGCTGAGATTTGGAAGGGTATATTCAGAGATATAATAAGGGGACAAGGGACTCAAGGGAAGTGGACAGTGTAGAGTTCAACTGGTTGACCAAGGGGTCAAGATGAGGAAAGGAGGAGAGTGCAATTAGACCAGAGGTAAGAGAACGGGAAGAGAATTGAGGGATCAAAGGATGGGAGGTCACAATGTAAGTGAAGAGCAGAGTTTGGAATTGTGATGGAGGAGTAGAAAGCTTACAGTGTGTCATCAGAATTTAAAGGCATTTCAGAGTTCATGAGAATGGAGCTTATGCATTTGGGGGTGATGGCAAGATCAAAGGTTTCTCTCTGCTGTCAGTTATCATTTCTGCTTTTCATAGTCATCAGAAGCCATGAACCTATCCCTTCCTTTTGTTTTTTTCTCAGAAGAAAGATTTCTTTCTGGATTGATTGGATTACGTTAAGGAACCACCTATAGAGGTGCAGACAGTTGTTTCAGCATATTGCAAAACCCCTACTTTTCCTATGTGATGAATAAATCCTTTAGTTGTCATTCCAGGTTCACCAAACAATCCTTTTCAGCAATTCCCTTGTCATCTGCCCTGGTGCACAGCTTATATTACTGAACATTTTAAATGTTACTTAACATTTTAAACTTAACTTGTGGGGTTTGCATTTTCTTTTATTTCTTTTTTTTTTCTTTCTCAAACAGTTCAAGGTGAAGAAGTAGAATTTTCCACTTTAAAATTGCCTCCATACTGCTAAGAACAACTAAATTTTGCTAGGGTTGCTTGTCACTTGCTCACTCCTGAAAAGTTCTGCCAGAGGATCCTGGTTGCTCTGGGGTCCTGCTTGCTAAAGGTAAATAAGCAAATATTTAGGGTTCATCCTGTAAGACATGAAACTCACAGTTAGCTGTGGCATTATTCCTGTTCTGAACATGCATGTATGTCGGCTCAGTCAGTAATTACTATGAACCCTAACAATCCTATTTCCAGAAAGGGACAAGGTCAAGAAAACAGTGGTAGGTCAGGTCTCAATAATGGACACCAATAAAAGAAAACATGAGAATATAAGACTGAGATCCAGGAACACCCTCTCCTGACATGCCAGATAAAAAACATAAATTATAGGTCAATGTTATTAACATATCTTAATTCAAAATAGTAATAAACTGGCAAATAGAACACAATCTACCAAAATCATCCATTTAAACTAAGTAGGGTTTATACCTAGAATACAAGGTCAGTTTAATATTATGGGGGAAAATATCAACATAATAAATTATATTAACTAGAAAATCATATAAATGATTATATGCTTTCTGTTTGCTTCCATTGCCTTGTAAATGAATCTATTCATTCCCTGAGTCTTGTGACCCAGACCCTTGCAACAGAGATTGGCAACAGGATCCTAGGTGCTCTCAGATAATAAAGTTTACAGTTTATCTACATTGGGGCAGTCAACCAGAGAAATTCAAATTCCACCCCAAAGTGTACCCAAAAATGGCACCAAAAAAAGTCTTTAATTAAGAGCATTCTTTTATGATTTTTAAAAAATTAAACTGCTCATTAACTGAAAGAGATTTCTTTGCTATGATTAAAACAATCTCCTTGAAGCTTATGACCTGTAAACAGCCATGAGTAACAAAATCTCTTGTGAGAGAGGTCCTTCATGGAAAACAATGTAAATGCAGAAAATTTTTGGAAACTGTGAAGCTGCAAATCAGTCTGAAGAACTATGATTCCCAAAAGGACAAACATTTCTTTGGCACCGACGGATCAGCACCATTTTTTTCTATACTTGTCCCTGTCTCCCTCTCTCTAATCTCTCAAGCAATTGCAGAGGAAGGGATTCAAGTGCAGCACTGGGTAGTTCACACCCCCTGCACTTCGCAGGTGAGGCTGGACAGATCTCTCTCCTATATCTTAAAACATCCAAGCCCACTGGCTAGTGGGACATATAAAAAGTTCAAGTACATAATTTCTTGGTAATTGATAATCTTTATTAATTATGGCTATCAAATAATTAATAAAAGGATGGTCATTTGGCTATCTCTTATAAACCAAAGACCCCTCATGGAGGGATGTTTATATATTCTTGGAAGAGTGGGTGTTCCCTACAGGTAGAAACCAACTTGGATTGTTTAACAATTAATGAGAAATGAATATTATACTGAGAAGCTGACCTACTTTAATGGAGGTCTGGGGGATGTGACTTTGATTATGTCACTCTTATTCCCAGACCACCCTCAGTTTTGCATAATGGGCCAAAATTCACTTAAATTAGATTCTCTTTGTAAGGTTTTTCTGGTTGGGTGGGGTAACAATTCCACCTTGATAAGATGGGCTAGGGTGGGGTAAATTTTGGGGCAAGGTCAGTAATGTCCTTCAAAGACTTGCTGCATTAATCTACAGTGATTTATTTCTGAATGAGGAAATAGAAAGAATAGAAAGAAAAAATTTTAATATTAATAATTGGTAATAATTATAATGTAATGTTATATTACATAATGTGAGGGACTGTCTGATGTTGGCAGCTACCAGGTTGGGCGCTGTGGCAAGAGTAGGGTAAGATCTGGGTATTTTGGAAGTCGAGGCAGGGGCTGTGGTAGGCAGAGTCGTGTGTACTGGGATGGGCTGGATCGGAGAAGCCCTGAGGCAATTGGGCAGTGCTATGAGATAAGCTGGGTGCAAGGAAGTAGCCGAGCTTGAGCTCCTGAGGCAAGGAGTGGTGCCACGTGGGAGTGGGATGGCAGAGGACTGAGTTCCCTCTGCTTAGCCCCCTCCCTATATGCAACGTCATCCCCAGATGCCTCTTGTGACCTTCCTGACTTCCTGGGTCCCTTTGTGCAGCACTGACCCAGACCCCTCCTCCCAGAGTCTGAGCCTGACTTCCTAGGTCACGTACTCTTGTCTATGCGTCAATCCCAGATGCCTCCTTCCTGTATCCAATCCTAGCCTCCTACGTCACTCCCTCCCCCTTGGTGTGCTAAACTCAGACAGCCCCTTCCGGTATCTGACCCTACAATCATTGGCTAGTAGCGGGCTGGGGAGGAGGGGCTAGGTAGGTACTTAGGAACAAGCGTGGTCAGATCACACGTGCGCTCTCCCCTGGCTCCTGCCCTGTTGCTCTGGCCTTGCTGCTTGGGCTTGCTATGATGGCTTGCTGTGTTGGCCTCTGAATAAAGCTCTGGTGTTGGTGCCTCCCGATGGCTCGTCTCTGTGTGGTGATCCGGCTGAGTACCGAAGACCCAGGTGTGGGTAAGACTCTGGTAGTGTGCTCCTTATAGAAGGAGTGGGTACTGGCGCACGGCTGGCAGAAGGTCGGCGTGCGGCCAGTATAACATAATATATTACATTATATATAAAAATAATCCTATATTACATATAATTATAATATAATATAAAAATAATCATTCCTCTCAATAGTTTGAGAAGTCAGACTAGCTACTAATATATGTGTGTCCTGGGAGCCCAACCACATGGTGATGAGGCAAGACTACAGAGACTCTCTACATGAATATCAAGGCCCTGAACAAGCCAAGTTGGAACAAGAAGCTGGCTTTAAAAAATGATGCTTTTTTGGCCACCAAGTCCTTGATCAAGCAAATCTCTCAAATGCTAGACCCTCGTCTGAACAAAGCTGAAAAGTTTCCATCTATGCTGACCCCTAATGAGAATATGGTGGCCAAGGCTGGTGAGGTTCAATTTACGAAAAAGGTGCTGGGTCTGGCAATTGTGGTTGGCCACATGAAAATGACAGACAACAAGTTAGTCTATAATATCCACGTGGCTGTCCATCTCCTGGTGTCTCTGTTAAAGAAAAACTGGCAAAATGTAAGGACTTTGTACATCAAGAATACTACTTCTGTTTTGAAACATGGTGTTAGTAAATGGAAGAGGCTGCTAATGAAAAAAAAGAGACTGTCAGTTTTCTAAATATGAAGGCAGAGTGTTAAAGAGTTCATCACTCTTGAAATTCAAGTGTAAGAAGGGTTTAAGAACAAGCCTGTCACAAATAAAACCCTACGAGAAGAGATAGTAAGAGATACCTCATTTAAAATAACAGTATAAAATACCTGGGAGTACACCTGCCAAAACAAACCCAGAAACTATATAAATAAAATTAGTTTTAAAAAAAACTTTTTATACAAATAAAATCAGATCTAAAAAATTGGCAAAATATTAGTTGTTCATGAGTAGGCAAGGCCAATAAAATAAAAATGGCAATTTTACCTAAACCAATTTTATATATTCAATGCCATCACAATTAAATTACCAAAAAAATTTAATTTACTAAATTAGAAAAAATGATAAAATTCATTTGAAAGAACAAGTAAGTCTAAAATATCAAAGGAACTAATGAAAAAATGTAAAGGAAGGAAGTTTAGCATTACCAGATCTGAAATTATAGTATATGGCAATAATTATCAAAACTATCTGGTAATGGCTAGAAAACAGAAAGGTAGATCAATGGAACAGAGTAGACATACAATTTACAACAGCAAATAAATATAGTAACCTTGTATTTGACAAACTTAAAAACTTAAGATTTTGGGATAAGAATTCATTATTTGGTGAAAATTGTTGGGAAAACTGGAAAGCAAAAATTAGGCATAGACCAGTATCTCACACCATTTACCAAGATAAGGACAAAATTCATATATGACTTAGATATAGAGATCTTACAAGAAAATCTGAAGAAAATGGAACATATTTTATCAGATTTGTGGATGGGCAAACAATTTACAAATAAACAAGAGACAGAAAGCAGTGTAAGGTGTAAAATGGATAATGTTGATTACATTAAATTTAAAAGTTTTTGTACAAATAAAACAAATGTAGCCAAGATCAGAAGGAAAGCAAAAAATTAGGGAGAAAATTTAGACAGTTTCTCAGATAAGGTTCTCATATCTCAAATAGATAAAGAAATTTGTAAAAATCTATAAGAAAACGAGTCATTCCCCAATTAATAAATGGTCAAAGGATATGAACAAGCAGTTTTCCAATGAAGAAATCAAAACAACTTATAGTCATATGAAAAAATGCTCTAAATCATTATTGATTAGAGAAATGCAAATTAAAACAACCTTGAGATATTGTTTTATACCTATCAAAGTGGATAAAATAATTGAAGGGGAAAGTGACAAATGTTGGAGGGGATGTGGAAAAATGGGACACTAATTCATTTTTGGTGGAATTATGAACTGATCTAACCATTTTGGGGAGCAATCTGGAAATATGCCCAAAGAGTTAGTAAACTACCTATAACCAGCAATACACTACTTGGTCTATTTCCAAAGATAATTAGAGGAAAAGGAAAAGAACCTACATGTCCTAAAAAGTTTATAGCAGCTCTCTTTATGGTGGCAAAGAACTTGACATTGAGGAGATGTCCGTCAATTAGAGAATGGCTGAATAAGTTGTGGCATATGATGGTGATGTAATCCTACTGCGCTACAAGAAGTGATGAGCTTCTTCTCAGAAATGCAAGGACCTACGATATCTCCAAAAGTCCCATGATGGAAAATGCTATCCACATCCAAAAAAAGAACTGTGGAATTTGAATGCAGATCGAAGGATATGATTTGCTTTTTTTTTCTTCTGTTTTGTTTTGTATCTTATTTCTTATGGTTGCTCCAATTAGATGTAATTCTTCTTTACACCAAAATTAATGTGAAAATATGTTTAATAGGGGTAGGTAGGTAGTGCAGTGGATAGAACACCACTGGCCCTGAAATCAGGAGGACCTGAGTTCAAATCTGGCCTCAGACACTTGACACTTACTCCTGTGTGACCCTGGGCGAGTCACTTAACCCCATTGCCTAGCCCCCCCCCCCAAAAAGAAAAGAAAATATGTTTAATAGGAACGTATATGTAGAGCCTATATCAGATTGCATGCCTTCTTAGGGAGGAAGGCAGGGAGGGAGGGGGAGAAAATTTAAAACTCAAAAGATTATGGAAGTGAATGTTGAAAATATAAAATATTTGTTTATAAAATGTTGAAAAATAAAATAATTTAAAAAAAGAAATGATGAGCTTGATGATCTTAGAAAAACATGGATAGGCTTGCATGAAATAATGAAGAGTGAAATGAGGAGACCCAAGGGAACATTGTATACAGCAGCAGCAATATCATCATTGAGTGAATAAGTCATTTTGACTATTATAAATACCCAAATTAACTATGAAGGACATATGAAAAAAGATGCTATCTGCATCCAGAGAAAGAACTGATAAATAGAAGTATGTGTAGAATAATTTTACATACATACATATATATATTTGTGTCTAATGGTAGTCATCTCTAGGGGGTAGAAAAAAAGGAAAAAAATTTACATGATTATTATATATTTTAAAAGAATAGCAAGTTGTACATAACAAATTTGAAGTTTCATTGCAGTCATCTTTTTATTATACTATGTTATGGAAATGCTTATTTTATTCTATAAATTAAAAATAAAATTAATTTAATTTAAAAAAAAATAACAAGCCTGTGAGCTAGATGCCAGTCACAGAGAAAGAAGATTCAGTGTCCTGAAGAACACACCAGTAACAGGTTTAATTTAGTAAAGTAGAAGCTGTTGCCAGAGCATAGATCTAAAAGTGATTTAAGGAACCAAAGAAGATGTGGAGTCCATCTTCAAGACTTTTAATAAATGAGGGAGTAAAGAAAAATGGGTCCAGCATTAGAGGGGGCTGCTAGGTATGCTCCAGGCATAAGCAATGTCAGATACTATGAAGACACGGAAGAGTAAGAGATTCAGAATAAAAGCGAGTGTGTGACTAGTGGGTTCAGGTTCCAGAAATGCAAGAAATGGTGAACAGGACCTTGGGGTGTGATGGGCCTGGAAGGAATAGCAAGTGTGAGCCACGGCCCAAAAGGTACAACACTTTGTCTCTTCTGGCATTCCCATCAAATGATTTTTGGAAGCCTTCTGCTTGTTTTGTTAATCTGTTATTGGGTACGTGCTCTTCCTGCCTATACCCTTTCAAAATTTACACCCTATATTGAATCACAAAATTTACTCCTGTCCTATGACTTTCTTCCTCCTTTCTCAGAGAACTCTGTTACTTTGCCTTCCACAGTAACTCCTCCACTGGGCTGCACACATTTAAAGAGATGTGACTCCTGAGTAGATGAAAGAAAGATGAGCTATGATCTCATGGGGGTTAAAAAAGGATTTACTTCAATTTGTAAGAAACCACTTCAAGAGGAAATCTCAAGAGAGATGAGTTGAGACAATCACTTGATGGGAATTTCCTAATCTCCAAATTTCTAATCCTTTCCCTCCCTAACTGACTTGTATTTAAATATCTTGTGTGTGTATATATACACACATATAAACATATCCATGCATATACATATATGGATATCTTTATGTAGATGTATTGTTTATATTTAATAAAATATGTAAATATAAATATTTTAAATATATACATAGACATATACAAGATATTTATATTTGTATGATACATATATAATATATAAATATTTTATATATATATATCTATACTTACACATAGCTATCTATAGGTAGATATATAAATATGTTATAATATACTAAGTAGACTATTCCATATTTTATTCTATATTTATTATTATATTTACTATATTACATGCATATATTTATATTATTATAATGCAATACACATGAATTAGGCATGCCTCCTTTATTAAAGCATATGGTCACGTGCCATAGTGAGAAAAGAACTGAATCTGAGCTCAGAAGACATGGGTTTGAACCTCAGCTCAGCTACTTGGCTAACTATTTGACATAACTTCTCTAGGCCTCAGTTTCCTCGTGCATAAACTAAATTGGACTATGTAATCTCAAAGGCCGCTTCAAGCTCTATGAACATTGTATTACAATATTAAAGGACACAATTTATAACAAACTGTAAAAACACAGCATCTAAAATTCCTAACTTAGCTTTCCATGATCAGATTGTCTTGAATGAGTGATCAATGACAATAATAACACTTTACATTTATATAGGGATTTATAATTGTGAAAGGGCTTCACTTATGTTACCTCATCTAAGTCTCATGATACTGCTGTGCAGTAGAGAGGGCAGCTATCATAGATCCCTTTCTTGCAGATAAAGAACATGAGATTCTTGAGAGAAATTATTATTTCTCTCTTGTATTTAAGAACTAATTGTTGAATTCGGATGAAGGTTTGTCCCCTTTTCTACTTCCTCATTCAGAAATGGTGACAGAGACACAATAATATGACATTGGTATGTCATTCTTTAGCTAGTCCTCTAATGACAGTCAGTTTTTTCCCTAGGTTTTTTTTTTTCAGTACCACTTGAGAAAAGGCTGTAAGACGCTTTTTGGTCATAAGGGTACACTTCCACTATCTTCAACTTCTTTGGGAGCATTTGCCTAGTTAGGGGTACTGCTCCAATTTTATTTGGCAAGAAAACACAAATGGGGAGAATAACCCACAAAACCATCAAAATGAATGTTGCAAAATGACAAAGAACAAGGCTACCCTAAAGAAGAGAGAGAAGACGACATCTCAACCCCACTCCTTTGCAAAGGGAGGTCCATGGGTGTAATATATTGCATATTTTGCAGATGTTTACAATGATCTGATGAATTCTGCTCATTTTTTTCATCTTTCCATTTTCTCCTCTGTAATATTATTTGTTGTAGAGAATGGGGAGAAATATTGGAAAAATTAGTAATGGAAAAAAGCAAACAAAAGATATCAATAAAAATATTTTTAATAAAGAAAAAAGCAGGATTTCTGAGAGAATATTTGCGATGCATCTGGCAAGATTTGTAATGTAGAATGACAAAATATTCTCTGTTCAAAGGCAGGAGACAAGGGGAGGTGACCAAATAATTTACAATTGTTAAAAAAAAAGTCCATTTAGACAAAACTGCAGGCATCTCTTACCCAAGAACAATAAATAGTTGTTACAAGAGTGGATGAGACCCCTCTGCTTTACCATGTCCTTTCATAGGTTGTTCTATTTTATTTCTCCTCAATAATGGTGGCAGATTTTCCACCAGGTGGTTTGGGGGGATTAGTCCAATGAGATGCCAAGAGGTGGTGGGACTGTGATTGCAGAATACTGTAAATGTCAGACTTTTTCAGTGTGTTAGCTAGTTTTGAGCCTCACCCACTGAGAAGGCAAGCAATATGATATCAATTATACATGTGAAATCAAGACATACTTCCATATTAGAAATATTGCAGAAAAAAAGCAAAAAATAAAGTGAGAAAACTATACTTCAATTTGAACTCAGAGTTCATCAGTTCTCTCTCTGGAGGTGGATAGCATTGTTTCAATCATGAGTCCTTTGAATGTCTTGGTTGATCAAAGTAGGCATGTCTTTCACAGATGATCATCATTATCACACTGCTGTTACTATGCACAATGATCTCTTGGTTCTTCTCATTTCATTTTGCATCAGTTCATATATGGTAGGTCTTGTCATGTTTTTTCTGAAACCACCTTCCTCATCATTTCCCACAGCACAATAGTACACTATCACAATCATATGCCAAAATCTGTTCAACCATTCCTCAACTGATGAGCATCCCCTCGATTTCCAATTCTTTGCCACCACAAAAAGAACTGCTATGCAAGTAGGTACATTTAGGTCATTTTCCTTTTTCTTTGATCTCTTTGGGAGTACAGACCTAATAACGGTATTGCTGGATCAGAGTATACCCAGTTTTATAGCCCTTTTGGCATAGTTCCAAATTGTTCTCCAGAAGGGTTGGACCAGTTCACTACCCCACCAACAATTCATTAGCATACCTATTTTCCTACCTCTCCTCCAACATTTGTCATTTCTGATGGGTGTGAGGTGGTACCTCAGAGTCGTTTTAACTTTCCTTTCTCCAATAAATCATTTAGAGTATTTTTATGTAACTAGAGAAAGCTTTGCTTTCTCCTTCTAAAAACTGTCTGTTCATAACCTTCGACCATTTATCAATCGGAAAACGTCTCTTATTTTTATAAATTTGACTCTGTTCCCTATATATAAGAGAAACTTACTGCAAAATTTTTTTTATTTCATTGTCTATGGTACCTTTTAGCAAAATATAATTTCCCTTATTATCTCTTTTAATTAGACCTATTTGTGCTTTTACTTTGTCTAATGTTATGATTGCTTCCCCTGCCTTTTTCACTTCAGCTGAAACATAATATATTCTGTTCCAGCCCTTTACATTAACTCTGCTTTTGTCTTTCTGTTTCAAGTGTGTCTCTTGTACACAACATACTATTGGATTCTGGTTTCTAATCCATTCAACTCTCTGCTTCTTTTTTTATGAGTTAGCTCCTCCCATTCACATTCACAGTTATGATTACTAACTAGGTAGGTGGCACAGTACAGTGCTGGGCCTGGAGTCAGTAAGACTCATCTTCACGAGTTCAAATCTGGCCTCATGCTTACTAGCTGTGTGACCTCAGGCAAGTCATTTAACCCTGTTTTGCCTCAGTTTACTCATCTGTAAAATGAGATGGAAAAGAAAATGGCAAACCACTCCAGTATCTTTGCCAAGAAAACTCCAAATGGGTCAGGGAGAGTCGGACACAACTGAAATGACCAAACAACAAAATATCCCTTGATCTTACTTTCTTGTCTATCTTTCTCTCTTTTACTCATGACCCTCTTCAAAAGTGTTATTTTCTTTTTGGCTAGGCAATGGGGTTAAGTGACTTGCCCAGGGTCACACAGCTAGTAAGTGTTATGTGTCTGAGCCAGATTTGAACTGAATCCAGGGCCAGTGCTCTATCCACTGTGCCACCTAGCTGCCCCCAAAAGTGTATTTTGCTTCTGACCACTGCCTCCCTTAATCCACCCTCCCTTTTGTCATTCCCCTCTCCCATATCTCTTACCCCCTCTCCCTCCTATTTCTCTATTGGGTAAGATAGATTCTTTACCCAACTGAGTGTGTATATATATTCTACCCTCTTTGAACCAATTTTGATGAGAGTAAGGTTTGGGCATTGCCTGTCACCCCTCCCCCATTTTCTCCTCCACTATAAAAGTTTTTCCATGCATGCCTTTTATATGTGAGAAAATTTTCCCCATTCTGCCTCTCCCTTCTCCTTTCTCCCAGTGCATCCCTCTTTCTCACCTCTACATTTTTGGGGGGAGATCATCCCAATATAATCAACTTACATCCATTCTCTCTGTCTATGTAGACTCCTTCTAACTGCCCTGAAAATGATAAAGTTCTTAACAGTTACATGTATTGGGGCAGCTAGGTGGCGTAGTGGATAGAGCACCAGCTCTGAAGTCAGGAGGCCCCGAGTTCAAATCCAGCCTCAGACCAAACACTTGACACTTACTAGCTGTGTGACCCTGGGCAAGTCACTTAACCCCAATTGCCTTTAAAAAAAAAAAAGAAAGAAAAGTTACATGTATCATCTTCCCATACAGGAATGTAAACAGTTAATCTTATTGAGTCCCTTATGATTACTCTTTCATGTTTACTTTTTTTATGCTTCTGTTGAATCATCTTTCTGAATGTCAAATTTTCTATTCAGCTCTGGTCTCTTTCTCATCAGGAATGCTTGAAAGTCCTCCATTTCATTAAATATCCTTTTTTTTCCTCTAAAGGATCGTATTCAATTTTGCTGGGTGAGTTTTTCTTAGTTGTAATCCTAACTCTTCTGTCTTTCAGAATATCATATTCCAAGCCTTTAGTCTTCACATGATCCTGACTATAGCTCCAGATATTTGAATTATTTCTTTCTGGCCTCTTGCAGTATAGTCTCCTTGACCCAGGATCTCTGGAATTTGGCTATAGTATTCCTGGGAGTTTTCATTTTGGGGTTTCTTTCAGGAGGTGATCAGTGGATTCTTTCAATTTCTATTTTATCCTCTGGATCTAAGATAATGGGGCATTTTTCCTCAATAATTTCTTGAAATATGATGTCTAGGCTCTTTTCTTGATCATGGCTTTTAGGTAGTCCAATAATTCTTAAATTATCTCTCCACGATCTATTTTCCTAGTCAGTTGTTTTTCCAATGAGATACTTCATATTTTCTTCTATTTTTTTTTCATTTATTTTACTTTGTTTTATTGTTTCTTAAAGTCTCATAGAGTCATTAGCTTCCATTGCCCAATTCTAATTTTTAAGGAATTATTTTCTTCAGTGAATTTTTGTACCTCTTTTTCCATTTGGTCAGCTCTGCTTTTTAAAGAGTTCTTTTCTTAAGTGAATTTTTGTACCTCCTTTTCCATTTGGCCTATTCTGCTTTTAAAGGAATTCTTTTATTCAGTGAATTTTTGTGCCTTTTTTACCCTTAAGCCAATTCTGTTTTTTAAGATGTTGTTTTCTAATATGAATGTATAAGTAGAGCCAATATCAGATTGCATGCCGTGTGGGTGAGGGGACAGGAGGAGAGGGAGAAAATTTGAAACTCAAAATCTTATGAAAGTGAATGTTGAAAACTAAAAATTAATAAATTGCTTAATTAAAAAAAAATTAAACCCCCCTCCAAAAAAAAAAGTTTTCTTCAGCATTTCTTGTGCCACTTTTATCAAACTGTTAATTCTCTTTTCATAATTTTCTTATATCACTCTCATTTCTTTTCCCAGTTTTTTCTCTACCACTCTTATCTCTTTCATTAACTCTTCCAGGAATTCTTGCTTGTCTCGGGTCCAACTAGCATTTTTCTTTGAGGCTTATTTGTAGTTGTTTTCACATTGTTGTCTTCTAAATTTCTGTCTTGGTCTGCCCTGACACCATAGCAACTTTTTAAGGTGAAGTTCTTTTTTTTAACATAACAACACAAGTTATGTTAAAGTTGGGCTCCACTCACCTGGGGGTGGGAAGGCATTGTGCCAAGCTTTAGGCTTTTTCATGCTGCTGTTTTCAGAGCCAGTTCTGGAGGCCTGCAAGTTTTCAGTGCTTCCAAGTTGGTATTATACTGGGATAGATATGGGCACTGCTCTCCTGGTCTGTGTTCTGATCTTTACCAGGAAGGGAACCTTCTCTTCTGCAGCCACAGGTCTCTCTTGGCCCTGGAACTTTGGCCAGGGCCCCTGCTTCCTTGTGTCTGATCACAAGTACACCTCTCCACCCTGGAAGTGAGACCCAAAATGGCTTGTGCCAGCAATGAGTCCCCTGTAATCTCTTTCTGACCAGTTATCTGGACTGAGAGCTTCTGAAACTGCTGCTGCTGCTGCTGTCATAACCACCTCCAAGCCCCAGTGCTGGTGCTCCTATCACGCTCCAGGCCTGCACCCACCCCAGTGTTACAGACTTCTGAAAACCTCCTAAGTTGTCAGGCTGGAGAAATATACTCCTCTGACATTTTGTTGGCTGGGCCACTCCAAAATTTGATCTGGAGGACAATTTTGGGAGAATTCAGCTGGGTCCCAGCCTATACTCCACTATTCTGACTCCACCTCCCTAAATGCTTATTTATTAAGAAACATATTAACAAGTATAAATAAATGTTCATTTGCTGATTATTTTCTAATAACAGGGTTTCCTCCAAGGATTGGCCAGGTAGGATGCAGGAGGGAAATAGCGTGACTACCACTACATCAGATCACAGTTTATTTCTTAATACGAGAAGGCAAAAGATAAGTCCCAAAAGGTTCAGCTGATCTGCCAACTTGTTTTGCTAAACTTTGGGGCAGCGTAGTTAATCTAGATACATACTTTGATTTGGAGTAACTGCAAGTAGAATATAGAAAATGACCCTCTTGCAGCCTCTAGGATCTGACCTAGTCTGTGTGAGCCCCATCTATGAGGGAACCCCAGGTCAATGTTACACAAGAAACGTACTACCCTCTTCACTTCCTCTAGCAGAATTCCTTGCTCCCTTCAAAGCTCAACTCAGGTATCACATCCAACCTGAGGCCTTTCACATAAATTATTTTGTACAAACTTTTTATTGACTTATCTCTAATCTTGTATGCCCTGAGAAGAATGTAAGCTTTTTGAGGGCAGGGCTTTCTTCACGTTGTCCTCATATCCACAGTACTGAGCACAATGGTTTTTGTACATAGTAGATGCTTAATAAATTTCATGAATTAAATTGGCCAATTTATTAATATAAATCTTCAAAAATTATATAAAAAGGTCGTTCATTTTTTTTTCTTTTTTGTACTTGTGACAAGAACTGAATGTTTCAAGGGTCTTTACTAGAAAGTTCTTTCAGAAGGTCCATAGTTTGCTGAGTCAGTCAGCTCTCAGTAAATATGCCAATATTAGAATTAGAACTATAAGAAATGGAACTCAAAGTGTACTATGGCAATCTTCCAGCTCACAACATTCAAGTACTCAGCCTTCAGCAACTGAAATGGGCCCATTTTAGAGAAGGGATAATGCCCAGAAAAACCAAAGTTTAATCAGGGCTCAATCATCCACTCCAGCAGGTCTCAAATTCTTGGTCACAGGACCCCTTGCACTCTTAAAAATCACTGATGACCCCCCCCAAAAGAGTTTTGGTTTATGCGGATTATGTCTATTAATGTTTACCATATTAGAAGTTAAAACATCTTAGCACTGCTATGAAAATAGTTTTGACCTCATGTACCCCCTAAAAGGTTCTCAGGGATCCCCAGGGGTTCCTGGACCAAACTCTGAGAACTACTGATCTACACCAATAAAAGGTTATTTCGGAGTATATGTCTAAAATCCACACATTAAAAAAATAATAATAATAATAAATAAAATGAAATAAAATAAAATAAAATCTACAGATTTCCTCACCAATCTGGATAGAAAGTTTGGGGTTATGAGGTACTTTTACATAACAACATTATAACAACACTGTGCGGTAGAGAATGCAAATGTTATTAACCTCAAAAAAATTGAAGGTTACACTTATCTAGGGCCAAATAGCTAGCAAATAAGTGGAAGAGTCAGGATCCAAACCCAGAGTTAGAAGAGGCCACTTTATCCAACCAAGACACAATCAAGAATCCTCTTTAACACACACACTGGCTTTGCTTCAAGACTAGTAGCAAGGGACAACCTACAACATTTGAAGCAACGCACTCCACTTTTGAAGAACTTTAATTCAACAAGTATTTATTAGGCACCGACCATGTTCCAAGCACTGTAACAGGTACTAGGAATACAAAGACCAAATGAAACAGGCCCTGCCTTCAAGGAGAGTACATTCTATCAAGGGGAAATATGTACACCTATCAGTATGCAAAAAAATACACAATTTCCAGTGGGAAGGCACAGATCTAATATGAAGTATAGTTTGTTAACAATAGAACAGAATTCCAGAGTGCACAAATGAAGGGCAGAGTGGGACAGGGACAGCAGAGAGAGAGGATTGACATGGATGGGTATGAGGAAACAGGTAGTAGAGGATACAGAAGGGAGCTTTGGCCTAGGCAGCCTATAATTATGAGTTACAAGGATTCTGAGAGGTCATAAGGCATTACCTTCACAATAATAAAGGTAATGTTGATTTTTTTTTCTACCGATCCCTGAGAAAGAGGTAGAGTTCATGGTCTTGTCCAATAGTTAGGGTAGGTGATGCCCTGAGGGAAGTGTGATTACAATAGGGAGAGGCACATGTGGGGTACTCTAAGTGGCTGGTCCCTTCCAGCTCTGAAATTATATGATCCTCCAGGACGTCTTTTTAAATCTAAGTTGGTGATTTCCCTGTGCATGGACAATCTCTTTATCCTTTTTTTCTTCTGGGAAATTGTTTCTTTTTCTTCAGAATTTCATTCTTAAGAACTCCTTATCCCTCCTAGGCTGATTTCCCCTGTAAAGTTTCAGCTGATGACTGAGTCAGGACATTTAGAGTCTAATCCTGCCTCAGAACTGTGTGTGATCAAAGGCAAGTCTGATGTCTCAGTCTTAACTTCATCTCTAAGACTGGGATAATAATGTTAAGGTTGTTGTGAGTAAAGTGTCATAGAAACACAAGCAACTCCTAACTACGAAACTTCTTTTACTAAAACAGATCTGCAACTTAAAGAGTTCTGGAGAGCTACCTAGAGCACTGCTGAGACGAAGTGACTTGCCCAGAGAACACAGCTGGACTCCAGGACCAGTGTTACACTTACTCTACCACACTGCTTCTCAATATGACCATTCTGCAAGTGTTCATACTGTACAGACATGATGCTTCTGTATAGTCCATGATACTTTGCCCTTTTTTTTTCTTAGTTCTGAGCCTTGTTTTCTGGGAATTTTTTCCTTTATCATCTCCTATACCTACCTTTTTAATAAAATCACTACACATTAAAGTATATTTTGATTTAAAAAATCTAAGGTTTCTAGTAGCAGTAACTCAGATTCTTATATCACTTGCCTGTCTACAAAGTGCTTCCCTCTAGCCACTCTGGCAGTGAGGTTTTATAATGATCAGTATCCCTATTTTAGAGATATCAAAACAGAGACTCAAAACAGGAATGAGCAAAACTGAGATTCAAATACAATTTGCCCAAGGTCACTCAGCTAGTTAAGAGTTACAGCCTAGAGAGGAAACAGGGTCTTTTTACTATCTCATGTGGTAAGAATCTTAAGTTTCCACCTCCATTTATACATCCTAAAATTATTCTATAAAACAGAAGCTTTCTTAAAATTTAGAATCAGTATAATACATATGCACAAGACTTGCTATTGACAACAAATCTTTACACAACTTAAATAACGCAAGAACTCTCAGTAATAGTACCAGTTAGTTTTTATTAAGAGCATTTTATTAAAGGGCATAATTGTCTGGAACTATTCAATTTAGGTAAGTGCAGCAATAAAGCATTTTGGATACAGAAACAGCAGGCTGTATCTGAGTATATAGTGTAAGATGTCAAATAAATATTGGAGAATACACAGTGAAGTATTTAATCTGATTTTAAAATTCAGTCATTTAATTTAAATACACAATTTGTGTCCTGATTAATTTGTTCTGTCTACTAATTGTTATAGCTGAAATATTTCACACAACAGTTACCATATTTAAAAACAGACAGCCTTTGCCCTCACTCTGGTCAGTACAACTCTCTCATGTGACTAGAGAGGCAGCTGGGTAAGTATCTCTCAGACTTACAGTAACGTAGACTCTGTTCTTAGTAAGTTAGTGCAGAATTCCGTTTGGGCACGAAGGCAGCCTTCCGAAGTCAGATTTAATTAACACTATGATTTCCAAAGCATAGGTGAAGGCCATAGACCATCTTCGCCTTTCATCCAACAAGGGGATATAGGATGGTGTATCCAAGGATTCCAAAGGCACTGGTTGGGTTTTTTCCCACAAAACTCCATGATTGTCCTCCCTGGTCCTCCCCTACTAGGCCTGCTGAGACCACAGAAAACGGTCACACTTTTCAAGCATGCTTTGGATCAATGCTCTGCAATTCCAAAGAAAAGAAACAATCAAAATTAGTGACCATGGTTCGCTGGGCACAGGTAGGCTGCAGAATATTAATGCTGAGTCACCCACAAAAGGTGGCATAAAGCAAAGGCCTCGTAGGAGAGGAGGGAGAACAGGAGAGCCAGAGAGCTATACTGATATTAAAAGAATTGAAGACAGGCCTCTAGCAGAGGAGTAAATATCCAATGGAGAATTTACAGAAAGAGGAATAAAAGTATTGCACAGGACGAGGTGGCAAGGAGGTTCTGAAATCTCTTACACTGACAAGATCACGGAACCATCCACATATCTCAGGATATCCCTGCAAACAAACTAAAGTCTCATTTGGGAAGAGAGCTATCCAAAAAACTGCCAAGTCAAGTCAGAGCTTCATGCATCCAATCAAATCCAGAAGTGCATGTCAGAGTCATGTGTAAATCAAATGTTAGCAAACAGGGTTGCCTGAAGTGGACAATGAATGAAATATCATTGTCCAAGCCCATCACTAAAGCCTGACAGCTTTTACCTCTGCCTTTTCTCAGCAATCCTCAGGATGTTGCAGGTTCTGGTAAATCTCTCAGACAATCCCAGTGTCGAGCCACACTCCTGCAACAACACACAGGCCCGATCTGGGCCCATGACCTTGGCTAACAGGAGAGCCACATTCTCCACAGTGATGAGGGGAGGACTGGAGGAACTGTCCCCACTGACGTTTCTGTCTGGTGTCTCCTGAGGAGCTGATTCATTAACACTGCTGGATGCAAGATTTAATAGAAGTTTCCATTCATCCACTGTCTCTGGGATCCAACCTAAACACAACCAACCAACTCTGGTC
This sequence comes from Vombatus ursinus, assembly GCF_900497805.2. NCBI lineage: Eukaryota > Metazoa > Chordata > Mammalia > Diprotodontia > Vombatidae > Vombatus > Vombatus ursinus. The sequence goes on along the minus strand of NW_020954980.1, from coordinate 850,513 downwards.
ATGACTATGCCAAGGAAAGGCCTCTCATAAAGCAGGAGCACAAGTATTTTGTGAATGAACACTTTAAATGCACTAAAAAAATGCACAAAATTAGCTTTAAAAATTTTTATTTCATGACAAAGTAATCGTTCTCAGGACCCAAAGAAAAGGTGATCAATCATTCTCTAAACATGAAAATGAAAAATAGAAGATGGATGATCCACACTACTCTTATCAGCTGTTCTAAAAGTACAGCAACAATGCCTAAGCACTGGAATCCAAAAACTAGCACCTTTTTCAGTCTGATAACCCTGCCTAGTGGCTTTGTGACAGGATGTGACCTGCATCACCTGAAAGGCTGGTTTTAGTCCGGACACTGCTCCACTGCAGGGTTCTATAATTCTCTAATTTTCTTTTCTGTTAGTATCTCTCTAATAAATACACTTTTTAAAAAATCCCTGTAGACTCACAGGTTACATAAATTAATGCCAGATAGTAATACATATTTATCAGAAAGTCTGCCCCTCCGCCTCATTCCCTATTAGTTTTCCTCTTCCTTTGAAGAGCCACTATGCCCTCTCCAGAGACACTATGTAAATACTGGCAAACTAAGGGTTACTTACTGTTTTCTGCACCCACAATTCTCATATCATTCATATATACCATATTAGTAAAGGCTTCTTTTCTTCTATCCAGCTCAAAACAGAGATTAAGATAGCCAGGCCAGAAGCTGAAATAGAGATGAAAATTCAGGAATGAAATAATGATAATGATTTTACCTAGACAGTTTTTTTAAAGCCATTTTTAAAGCCATGAACATCTGAAGTGCTTAGCAAAGTGTCTGGCACATGGTAGAAGCTTAATAAATGTTTACTGATTGACTGAATGAAGCCAAACACTGATCCCCGGACATTTTGCCTGTCATAAAGGAGTATGACATTAATGTCTCTGAGATCTATTCATCACTAACACCAAAGACCAACTCCCCATATAAGTAAACCCTGAGCTCCTGCCTCTCCTTCAATTGCTGTATCCAGTGTCACAAAGTCTTGCTGATTCTCCTTTTGAAATATATCTCAGATTTTTTTCCTCTCTGAGCTTACTTAGAATCTTATGACATAATATTTTAACAACTGCAACAATTCTGAGAACTATTTTTACATGTAATTACAAAAAAAAAAATACTATTAAGTGGGAAAAAAAGTTTTTTTAAATAACTAAATTTTAAAAAATTAAATTAAAAAAATTAAATTCTTCTGCCAGGTGCAATTTCTATAATTCCTTTGATCCATTCCCTGAACATGTAAAAACTGACAATTTATATGGACATGCTTACATTTAACAAATTTCTTCCATTATACTATAAACTCCCTGACCAATGCAACTATATATGCTCCTTTCTTTGTAATTTTCCTCAGTTCTATGTATTATGTTCTGTACAGAGGAGTGAAATAAATCTAGATGGCCCAACTCACATCTTCCTGACCCCATTTGGGGTTTTCTTGGCAAAGACACTGAAGCGGTTGGCTATTTCCTTCTCCAGCCAAGGGTCAGCTCATTTTACAGATGAGGAAACTGAGGCAAACAGGGTGCAGTGACTTGCCCAGGGTCACACAGCTAGGGGAGTGTCAAAGGACAGATTTTATCTCCTGACTCCAGGCCTGGTGCTCTGTGCACTATGGTGCCACCTAGCGGCCCTACAGGATAAATTAGAGATAATTGAGGGAAGGCACTAGTAATAATGAAGCCCAGGAAAGGCTTCCTGAAGGTGAGATCTTAGCTGAGACTTGGAAGGAAGTCAAGGACAGCCGTGCTAAGCATCAAAGATACAAACACAAAATATCTCTGCTCTCAAGATTCCATGAAGGTTTGAAAAGTACTGCAACACCATGCCTGCTGATCTCACAAGGCCCCTGTGAAGTGGAGGAGGACACCAGGCCTAACAGACGTCAAATGACCTGCCTGCAGCCACACCAGTGATTAAGCACTGAAGGTGGGATGATAACCAAAGTGCTTCCTGACTCCAGACCTGGCTTTTTGTGTAATAAAATACTGTCTTTCAAGTCTCAGGAAGTTTAATCCAAGTTCAGAGTTGAAAGGTCACCAACTGAAATAAATCTACCTGAACTCCTGTTCTGATGAAATTCTCACTTCCCTGTGTGACTTAACATTTACATTATCTGTTACATCACAAGATCATTAGCTATAATGATGCTATCTTTGGACTCCAACTCACTTACCCATGAGACTTACAAATGTCAATCATCTTTTCTTTGATTACAAAACTAGCTGGAAGCTTAATCAGAAGCAGAATCAAGTGTCTGTAACCCCAGGTGAGCAAATGTGAATGGGACCTGTTAAAAGCAAAGAAATACCAACGAATCTGTTAATATCAGGATTTCAAAAGCATAATTTAAAAAAAAAAAAAGGAAATTCTCAGAAGTACTCAAAATGCAAACTGCTATACACTTCCTGGTTGATGCTGAATTAAAAATGTTCCTAGACCAAGAGGTCTCCAGCACCTTTACTCTCCCCCTTTTGCCCCACCTAAGCTCACTGAGAGGCCACATCGAGGATCCAGAGATGAGAGCAGGCCATGGTACAAAATTTAGAATTTTTATCCACCCATAGTATGGCTTGAGTTAGGAAACACTAGACAATATGACCCCTAGGCTTTCTTCCAGCTGAAACTTTCTATATGGGATTAAAAGAAAGTATAAAAACCTAAGCTGAACATTAATCAGTGAAAGCATATTTGGTCCTAGGTAGGCCTCCCTGGGTGAAGAAGCAAGTGAAACCCAGGTACACCAAGTGCTCCAGTGAAGAGCTCCATGGAGTCCACTATCTGAGGGGAGGGAAACAGAAACTATCCCTCCCCTGGGACAAGATAAGAGGTGGACAAATGTCATGTTGTCAAAAGCTTCACCTTCACATGCACTGGGAAAATGACAGAAACTGTCTCTTACCTAGGATGTCCTTTATCATCCATAGTGCATGTCCTTTCTGGGGCATCATGGGTCACTGCCAAAAGCAGCCAATCCAATTTTAAAGATTCAGGCTGAAGAAGAGAGTCAAGGAAGCACAATCTAGAAGAAATTCACAGCAAATGTTACCATCTGACAGCTGTCAAAGTAATAACCTAATGTGAATACTTGGTGGAAACTCAAGTGTTGCTTAATCCAAAGTTTCTTAGGACTAAAATGCAAATCATGGCCACAACAGCTCATTCCTCTCCCTTCTTCAGGGCAAACTGAGATTCCTTGGCAAATGCCTTTCCCTCTATGGGCCTCAATGTCTTCATTCCTTTAAAAGAGAAAATTAACTAGATGATCTTTAGGATTCTTTTCCAGCTCTAAATCATGTGATCCTATATTAAGTCTAGTCTTAAAACCAAAAAAGCAAAAATTTACAATTCCTCAACTCTAACTCAGAGGAAAACCTTAACTCTAGGAGCATCTAAATCCCTCTATAGTCTCCTAGAAAGGCAGCTTAGCACACTGGGCTAAGTAAGGTTATAGAATACAGAAGATAAAGTCTCAGATTCCATAACTGTATCTCATTTCTATGTGATGCTTAGATTCCTCCTCAGATTATCCCACCTCAGATTAAACATCAACAAAATAGAAAGACTTATGCCAACTGAATAACAGATAATTGAATATCCATACTCAAAAACTCCCATAGATCTGCAACCTCATATACATGCTTCTCCCTCCAATGATACAGATCTCAACCAGTCATGGGGGCACTTCTATACCACCTTTGTCTATCCTCTCCCATAAATTTACAAAAGAAGTCCACTCAACACGCCAGAGGCCTTCCTCACTTTTGCCTGACAAGGTAAAGATACAAGTAGAATATGCTCGCTGTCCATCTGTCATCCTTTCCCTTACCATGTGACCCCCCATCCATCCTCCTTTGCTATCATATCTTTCTCTGATTGCTTTTTACTCCTGTTCTTTAAAGTTCCTCACTGGTTACATGCTGCAGCCTATTCAAACCCACCATGAGCCTTTCCAGTGACCACTGTATAATATTTCTTTTCATATTTCTACACCTCATTGCTATACAGCAACAATAGTAAAACACTAGCCTTTAAAAGATGGGCCCTTATTTTTAAGGGGAAGGCTGGGGTCATTAAAGGTGCATTTTAATTTCTCAAAAGCAATCCAAAATGTCCTCCTCCTCCTCCTGTTCAACTCTAGACCAAACTCAAGAACTCACTACTCATCCACATGTCTACCCCAGATACAAACATTGATGAATGAGTCCTAGAGGTTTCGCATCTAAAGAATGCCATACAGACATTCTTCATCCACTTAAGTCTTTTTCATTTATATGGTATGACCAAAATCTTTTGAGTGGTCACAAATATCCTTTAGAAAACTCTATAACTTTGCAAGGCTAGATACAACGAGCATAATGTTGTCTGTAAACAGGGCATTTGGAGGACCTCATTTCACAGGAAATCCCTGTATGCTAGATCCCTTCCACCACAGTGACACATACTTTTGGTGAGCATATACCTACCTCCCTGTGTTTATGCCTCACGTGATATCTATGATCAGAGGCTCACTGAACAGAATTATTTATATTGTTGTATATTTCAAGGAACACAGAGTGATTTTAATAGGGGGAGACATCTTATCAAAAGCGAACCTTTAAGGAAGAGCTTTACTCTACCGAATCAAATGCTGTTAAAAATAATAAGCACAATATACGAATACAATATAAATGGAAAGAACATCCACAAAACTGAATCTTGCAAAATTAGAAAGAACAAGTTTATCCCCAAAGAAGAGATATGAGAAGACACTTTTCTTGCTCATTTGTAGAGGGATGAGTCCACAGATATGAAATACTGCACATAAATTTGTGTTCGGTCAATGTGTTGGTCGGTTTTATTGAATTTTTTTCTCTTCTTACTTTTTTTTTTTTTGCTTTTTGGTGAGGCAATTGGGGTAAGTGACTTGCCCAGGGTCTCACAGCTAGTAAGTTCTTCTTACTCTTTCTGTCAAAAAAAAATTCTTTGTTGTTTGGAACAGCTCTCGGTGAGGAAAGGAGGGGATAGAGAAAGAAATTTAGGTGATATAAAAACAAAAGACATTAATAAAAATCAATTTTAAAAAATAGTAAGCAAAGTAGAATCATGTATTCTCTATACATGAATTCTCTAAATTCTGAAAAGAAACATAAATCAATCAGCTCAAGAGACAGAATTAACATCCACATCCTTTCCCCTTTTAGGATATCATTGGCTCTGCTCTACTGCCCATGCATGGAACCTGTAAATCTAATACTTATTAAATGCCTACTGTCCATGCATGGGGTCTAGAAATCCAACAAGCATTTATCAAGTGCCTATGATATGCAAGGTACTGTTGAGAAGAAAGGGACTAATCTCCATGGTGGATTGGCCTGGACCACTATGTGATAAGGGGCAAGGCTTTGTCTAGGGGAGATGGAGGCACCAGGTGTGTCAATGCGGAGCCACAGCCTAACCACTCTTCTTAGGAACATGGGAGAACTGGATTAGTCCCTTTGGCCAACAGACTCTGATCACCAAACAACAACAATCACCTAGAAAGCAGACAGGACAGGATAAGAGTGCAAGATTTATTGAAATAGCTCTACAGCCCTCAGTACTAGGTTACATTTGGGCTCCTAGCTGCCTAAGTGGGACTTAGAAGCTGTCAGTCTCTAAACCTCTCTATTTAGTTTGATGCAAAAGATAAGACTTTAAAAGACAGCTTGCACTTTTGCTACCACAAGTTTAAGTTGGGTCTACCACATCTCAGCTCACAGACCAAGATTAAATTCAGTCAAGTGCCCAAGTTTCTTCCTCAGTCCTGCTGTAGTCATAAAGGAATAATTTAAATAGCTTCTATATGAAAAGGAAAACCATTTGTCACTCACCTCTGATCTTCAGGTTTTGATTTCACAAGACTGTCCAAATAGACTAAAAAGTGGGCTGGATGATTCCGACAAAGCTGCATGACATCTGATGGCATAATGGATGGGAAGAACTTGACCAAGCACCTGAGGGCTTTTTCCCCAAACTTTTCATAAAGCCTACAAAGAATCACAGACTCTCTGAGATGTTAAGGACCCCACAGGTCATCTAAGTAATCCAAAGAGCATGAATTCCCTCTACCTCCTGGGTCAGTGGTGACTGAACCTTCACTTGAATACCTCCATTACTTCCCAAAACAGCCCATTTCATTTTCTGACAGGTCTATTCTAAGTTCTTCTTTATTACTGAGCTGGAATATATCTAACTTGTACTGGTCCTAGCTTTGTTCTCTAGGGACGAGAAGAACAAATTTCATGTTTGGTTGGTTTAATGTACAACACAAACAGAAAAGCCCATTCCTATTCTCATTCCAATACCCCAACTCCCCATGCCAACACTAGGTACAACACTTGTGTCCTCCATACATCAGCCCGTGGCCTTTTGAGTTCTTCATCCAACACAAGCCCCTGCCTTGAAACAAGCTAGCTCTTTGATTTACATCTAGACAAGAGCCAGATCCATTTTCTCTAAAGTACAAAAGCAAAGGGGCCACGATTTTAGCTTAGTGCCAGAGCTACTATACTACATAAAAGGTTTTTTGAGTGAAAGAATATTACCAACTAGTGATTTAAAAGTTTTCAACTATATAACCACATAGAAGTTCAGCACCTGAGGAGATCCTAGATAAATGCATGGACTGCAGCATCCCAGAAAGAACCATGAAAGACAACCTGCCTGATGACATGGGCCATAAACAGAGGGCTGTGTGAACGGGCCAAGTCATCTAAGAACTTTAACACTGTCAGCATATCTCCATCTTCCATCTCTAGAGGCACAGGACTGGAACATGCCATTTCTGAAAAACAAAACAGTCTTCTTGTCTTCCCTCATTTAGTAGTACACACTAGTGATGCATTCATACAACAAACACTAAGTTCCTGTTATACATATATCCTTGTGTTATGCACTGTGTGGAGGATCAAATATCACATGGTCCCTGCTCTCAAAGAATTTACAATCTAGTTGAGAAGAAAAGGCAGGCACATAGAAAATTTTTAAAATCCAAGAGATTGTGCAAGATAAAATTATAAGGGAATATGACATTTTTAAACAAATCTACCAAACTAAATTCCCAAAGGAGCACTACCCCCTACCAAGCAGCTCCCTCAGGAAGCCAGACTCTCATTCCAAGGAGGGCTAACAGTGCTGAAAGCATCTTGGGAATTGCCATTAGAGATCAGTGTTTGATTAATTTCGCTGTTGGCCATTCTTCCTCCTCTGAGAGATTTGATTTTGAAACAATTAAGTCACTTGGCAAGGAGAAGGGAATAGGAAGAAAGGAGGTGATCAAACTGGATGAAAAATAAAACAACTATATAGCCAGGAAAATAGCTTTTAAAAGTTCCAAAATGTTTTGAATAATGGCAGGATTGTCCTAAGTATAAAGTCCTAATGTGCATATAGAACAAAGATTACTCAGTACTGACAAAGATATTAATATATGGCAATATAATGCCTGGGCAAAATCAGAATTATATCTTATGTTATAGTTTATATTTGTGTAACACTTCATGTTTTATAAAGTGCCTACAATACATTCTCTTTGGTAGTCACAACAACTCTGTACAAACAGTATCACTATCCCCATTTTATAGAAAAGGTCACACAGTAAGTAAACTTCACCTACCATTCCTTAAAATACACCTCAGCTTCTTTTAAACAGAAATTGGAAAGCTTCTTTTAAAAAAAAAATAACACTCAATTAAAATGCACTATTGGTGGAGCTGTACTGTGGTCCAGCCATTCTGGAAAGCAATTTGGAACCATGCCCCAAAAGCATAGCTTTTCACCCAGCAATACCACTATTAGGTCCATACCCAAAGAGATTAAAGAGGAAAAAGACCCACATGCACAAAAATATTTATAGCAGCTGTTTGTGGTGACAAAAGAATTAGAAATTGAGGGGGTGTCCATCCCCCTCAGAATAACTAAATAACTAAATAGAATAACTAAAGAAGTTACAGTATAAAAACACCATGGAAAACTACTCTGCTATAAAAAAGGATGAAGGTGATAGTTTCATACAAACTGGGAAGATTTGTATGAACTCACGTTAAGGCTAAGCAGAACCAGGAAAACAATTTATACAACAACATCAATACTACAAAGACAATCAACTTTGAAAAACTTAAATAATCACAATGACCAATCATGATTCCAGAATACTCATAACGAAACAGGCTAGCTACCTCCTAAAAAACATAATGGATTTAGAGTACAGATTGACTTGTTTGGTTTTTTTTTTTTTGACATGGCCAATGCAGCAATTTGTTTTGCTTAACTATACATGTTTACAACAGTTTTACTGTTCCTCCTTTCTCAATGGTAGGGGAGAAGAGGGAAGAGGAGGAAAATGTTTAACTAAAAATAAGGTAAATAAAAATTTAAGAATTTTTTTTTAAAACTAAATTAAGCATAAAAGGAAGGTTGTAGGCTGGGTTAAGAAGTACTACAAACTTCTTTCTCAATTATTTTTCAAAATCCTATAATCTAAAATGTTATGTCTCCCTTTCCTTCAATCTTTCATTCTCCAAAGTGAAAAGAGAAAAAAACATTACCTTTCAGCCCTTCAACATAAGTATCCCAAACCCTGGGACTGTCAGAGTATCTAATCTTGACACATTGCTTTACTCTTTCCAAGTCCAACAGAAAAAAGTACTTCTTTATAAACTGACAAGCAGGAATCCCCGAAATGGTCTGCTGTAAATCTTGATCCATGTTTACACATGTGACATTAGAACTAAATACATTTAACTCCAGACACAGAGTTGTCAGTTCAGCCAGGTTCTTCTGAAGACTGTTTTCTATGGAACACGGTGCATGTATTCGAAAAAGGTCATCTGACGTTTCTCTCAAAGAGTTTACTGGTTCATTTGTTATTCTGCCTACAGAATTTTCACCCTCTGAACAACTATTTTGTTCTTGTCCAATATTTGCTTCTAAAATTTCTTTTTTAGATTCATCAAGCAAAGGCATATCCTGGTCTGTCTTTGCATGTGGGCTGACAGCCTCTGAAATGCTGGAAAGATCCTCCATTGCAAATGCTTTTTCTAAGTGTAAAAGCCACTCCTGTAGAACCAGTCTCAGAGACGTAGGCTGAAATAGAACCTGAGGATCTTGAAGCTTCAATCTGCATAAGAAGGAAGAATGCCCAAAAAAACCCAAAAGTGAACGTAAAAAAATTACAAAGACCAAGCAGTATTATGAATAGATATGAGAGGACACTCCCAACCAACCCCTCTGTGGAGGTGAAAGGTCCACATGTGTTACATATTACATTGCACATTTTCCGACTTTTTCAACTTATTGATTAATTGTGCTGATTTATTTCCCTCTTTTTTTTTTCTTTTTTTGAGATTCTAAAAAAATACTATTTGTTACATGGTATGGCTCTAGGAAAGTATACTGTGGGAAGGATAATTATGATGATACTAAAAAAAACTTATCAATAAGATTTATCAATAAAAATTTATTTTTAAAAAAATCATTTTCAAAAAATTTTCAGGAAGACTTCAAAAAAATTTAAAAGCAAATAATCAGTAACTACATAATTACCCCCCAATAAATAAGCATTACTATTAATTTTCAATTCTTGACTATTTTCCCAACAAGAAGATGCCCAATCATTCCCACAGAATATACATTTAAAAGCATGATAGGGGACTGTGTCGCTTCACTGCCCATTAGGTAATCCCATCCAAGATCCTCGGTGCAGCAGCTGCTGCTGGTCTCACAAAGTCTTTCCTAGTGGCTATAATTTTTTATTTACAACTCAGTTCAGTGAAGTTATTAAAATCCTTTCTTACACTGTCTCAGTAGTTGCTGCATTGAGTTCTTGTAACTTCTCTTCTTCTGAAGACTGACTTTTCACGTCTCTCCTAAAAAGAAATATAAAAAATAAGCATGATGACCACAGAAAAAGGGAGGTGCTGGTTTGGGGTACCTGATGACGGTGCCAAAGTACTGTCTATGGGAATAAAAAGCTTATATACCTCTCCCAATCCTTCACAGGTAATACCTGCACAGATTCGCTGAGCTCCATAGAGGGAAGCTACCAAGCTGCCCTCTCAGGATTTTTTATAAAGCTTCCCCCAATGCTTAGACCAGGACCCTATTCCAATCTCACAGTCAAGGAATAGTCAAACAGAACCAGAGCTCTGAGGACAGCATTCTCTCTACAACATCATGCTGCCCCTGAGCCATGTAAACGGTGCGTTAGGGACCAAATGTATGCTGTCAGATCAGGACTCTCTAGCAGCTCCCTCTGCTTGAGGAAAGAAAGTTCTCGACATGTTGCCTTGACCCTCCCCAAGCAGAATCCCTGGAAAGTCAGCTGGAGTGGACAGTCAACCCACTACAGATTCACAGCCCCTCTGGTCTTTTTCCTATCAAGCTGCCTGTGAATTACAACCAAGCACTGGGCCCCATTTGAATGGGTATTTTACTAATGGTTCTTTCAGAAGTCATCAATCAGAAGGTAAGGGGCCAACATAAAAATTAATATTCAAATACTTTTCACAGCAAGTGAAATGAGAACAAAGGAAGAGGGAACCAGAATATGCTCTACAGCCAATCGAGAGAGAAGAAGAAGCCTCCTACGGGCAGGTATTTCATGGTCCAAGAAGTATTTTCCAGGTATCTTTCTTTTACTCCCACTGGTTTGGCCCTCATTTGTATCTCCAGTGCTTAGGATAGTCACTGGCACATAATGAGTGTCTAATAAATGCTTGTTGACCTGATTTCCCCTTGTTTAACATAAGGTATATTAATTCATATTTATTTAGCACTTTCAGGTTAACAATGAACTTTCCTCACAACAATACAGCGAGGCAGAAGAATGTATTATTACCTTCACTTTAGAGATGAGGACGCTGAACACTGAAATCATTTAGTGCCTTGCCCAGAAGGACACAGCTAGAAGATCTGGATAAGAAGTATGTAGGAGAAGTCAATACACTGATTAAGGCTGGAGCTTTACTTTCTTTCGGGGTTAAGTCATTTGCCCAGTGTCACACAGGTAGTAAGTATCAAGTGTGTGGTCTGAGGCCACATCTGAACTCATGTCCTCCTGACTCCAGGCCCAGTGCTCTATCCACTGCACCACCTAGCTGCCCCTAGGGCTGGAGCTTTAAACAGTTTCTGAGAACAGAAAACAACTTCAGCCTTTCAGGAGCTCACAGTGCCCATCTCCCCGTATGGTGAGGAGAGGACACTAGGGGCCTACACAAGGGAAACACACATGCTTCTTGCTGCCAAGCTCATCTGTAACACAATCGTACCTCACCAGGAAGGATGCAAAACACTATCTGTTGAGAAACTAATAGAACAGTTGGATAGCACAGCTGCAAAGAGTACGTCTCGGTTCAGACTCAGCCTCTACTGCTTACTCTCTGTGAAGTTTCCTCATCTGCTAACTGAAGGGTTGGATTCCAACATGTCCAGGGTCTCTTCCACATCTAAATTTGTGATCACATGATCTGTATGACCTTGCCCATGTGATCCAACCTCCCTAGCCCTCACTAGGGCTTTTCAAGCCCTCTAAAACCTGGCCCTTTCCTACCTTTCCAGTCTTCTTACTCCTTACCAGCACTCTACCAGTGACACTGGCCTTCCAGCTGTCCTCACACTAGACACTCCATCTCTCACCTCTGGGCATTTTTCACTTCTTGTCCTCCATCCCTGGAATGCTCTTTCCTCTCATCTGTCTCCCAGCTTCCCAGGCTTCCTTCAAGTCCCAGCTAACATCCCATCTTCTGCAATAAGACTTTTCTGATGGCCCGTAATGCTAACACCTTCCCTCTGTTGATTATTTCCTGTATATAGCTTGTCTCAACATAGTTGTTTGCATGTTTTCTCCCCCTTTAGATTGTGCTTGGCTTAGCACAGTGCCTAACACATGGTAAGCACTTAGTAAAGACTTGTTCACTGACAGCTCCAAAATAAGGAAGCTGGACTAGATGGCATTCCAGCTCCCTAGCCATGTCAAGAATGTCTAATAAATTTCCTAGCTCATCAAATGGACCAATTAAAGGGTGGCTCAAAAAAGGTGGCTGGCCATGATGAAACACCTGATAGCATTTATGTACCACTAATTCTGGCAATACTGTAGACTAGCAAGTAAAATCCCACATGAACCTCACAGTACCATGAGGTAGGTTCTACAGAAAATACTTTATTGAGAAGGAAACTGAGGCTCAGAGAGATTAGACGACTTTCCCATGGTCACACAGTTATTAAGTATCAGAGACAGGCCTGGAACCCTCTTCTTTCTGAATCAAAGTTCAGCCCTCTTTCTGTCAATGAGGGTACACCCAACTCTGCTACTGTAAAGTCTTATTCCATTTTAGCAAGTCAATTTTGCATTCTTGCATACAGGTTAAATATAGTTAAGACTTACTCATTTTCATCTTCCTGGGGACAGGCCATTATGTTAGCATCCTCCTCGTGAGGCTGCTCACCTCCAGGTTCAGTTCTCATTTTCAAATCAGGATTTGAATGAAGCGTGCCAATCTTTTCAGTAGTTTTCCGCACAAAACTAGAAACACTGGAAGTCAAATGTCAAAGAGTTCACGTAAAAGAATTTCTATGATCAGAGAATAAATGATTCTAAAGTTGAGGCTTGTACCACAGCAGCTTCTATAACTGGGGTTGGACTTTGTTTATAAAGGAAAAAAAAATATGCTCAGTATAACTTCCCCATCAACCACATACTTCATCTCTGACCCAAGTAAGATTCATGTTCCAATGTTTTACTTCCTTTCTTAATAGACTGTAAGGTCCATGCGGGCTGAACCATGTTTCAATCATCTCTTCACCTCTCCCAGTGCCATGCACATAGCAGGTGTTTAATAGATGTTTGGTGAATTGAATTGAATTTATTAAAAGATGCAGAGAAAATATCGTTGTGGATGATGGTTAAAATAAATTATTTTATTCCATATGTGCTTCAATATTTGTTTCAATTAAAGTGGGCTATGTGGCCACCTGTCCCCTTCAAGACAGATCAGAATACAGAATTGCTTCAATAGACTTTCAATGGTTATTTAGGCAACCACTACTATAGCCATCACAATGATTAAAATTTATATCTAATTAGATCTAGACAGTCATTTAAGCAATGGAACAAAGGCTTCTATTAAGACAACTTGTGAATGCCCGTCCACAATTTGTTTTCCAAAGCCCAAATACTGACCTATAGTTCAGCAAGAAATAAGAATCAGGATTAATTTCTCAATTTTGAACTCAATTTAAGGCAAGATCAATCAAGAAAAGGCCAGAAATAGATTGAGAATTGTTCTTTCCTACTACTAAATCCAATGAAAGCTTATACTTGTTTGCAAGAAGAAGAAAGAGCCCTACATATGCATCCTATATCTGAGACAAACCATATATTCATCTGCTCACACGCTTCCTCAAGACTAAGTAAAGGCAGCATCTTCCTGGCTAGGAAAGCTAGAGCTTTGAACTTTCTCCATTTAATAAATTTTTTCTATACCTATTGAAATGTTAATGTGATGACTGAGGATAAATTTTTTTAAAAAGGATTGAAGAACAATATACCTTTCCTTGACAGCCTGAAGAGAGGCGAGAGGAGATGAAGAACGAAATGATAATGGAATGCCAAATGGAAGAAAAGCTTCATTCCGATCTGACTCATCTGTCACTGAAGCATGAGATACAGTGTCTGACAAACAGAATTGGGGGAGGAAGGAGCAGTGTGAAAAACAAAATTTGATCACACTAGGCCTTCCCATCTTTAAAAAAATAAAAAAAGTTTGAAATGAATGACCAGAGGAAGTAAAAACAAAAACCCAAATTATGAGAGGCCCAAATAGGAAGAGACAGAACACAGGTTTGTGGGATGGACCCATACCACCACCCACAAAAAGGTGAGGCAATGAGTACTGAGAGATGGCCCTTATTTTCCTAACAATTCAGGGTCTTCCTCTTCATCTTCCAGTTGCTCTCTGTGATGAAGTAATCAAGGGTAATTGTGTCATATCTCCCTACTCAACAGCAGAGTCATAAAGGGCAGAGACTGTGAGGGACCTAAATTTTTTATCTACCTAACACATGGTGCAGCCTTCTCCTCACACACAAAACGCTCTGGAAACCCAGATGAACTGTGCCCTCCATTACCAGTCCAAAAAGGACTAGAATCTCAATTAAACTCTCTCTCAACAGATCATTTGACTTTAAAATATTTGAGCACAACATAGTAAAGGAAACCCCCACAGTGATTATTTTTCAATCCTTAAAGAGTATTAGGGTTCCTCCAGGAGGAAAAAACCCCAAGGCCACTATCTTTGTACGCCTATATTTTCCCAGCATCTGGTTGGGTCAGAATTAAGGGGTTTGGCTTAGCAACAGCAAATTTTAGCCTAAAGGTAACAAAGAGAATCTACTTACAAATTAAACCCTCTCTTCCTAAAACGTTACTAAGGGCTTAGCTGATGTCTGTCAACCAAAGCAATAATGAACACACAGTGGAAGACTACAGAATGCAGAATGATGCACATACTATCAGACATGGGCACTGTGTAATTTGGTTTTGCTTAAATGTTTCTTTCCTGGACAAGGAAAGTCTTGGGGTAGATTGAAACAATATATCTAGAAATGACACTGTTAAAAAAAAAAAACAAAAGGCATCATCAATAAAACTTTAAAAAGAATCCAGTCAATAGAGTGAACAGAACACAAATAAAATTTTTAAAAAAGAAAAATGGAAAATTATGGGTACTGGGCTAGTATAGACAGACACCAGAATTCCTAAGCACTTCCACCAATAGGAAGCCCCATCGCTTTGGGAGCCATTACCCTGGTCTGGGCGGTCTTCTTCATGCTGTACTGTGAATTCCTTAAGTCTCTCATCTTCTGAAAGTGTTTGGCTATGAAGGGAAGAAGAGTCTTCATCTGACTGGCTGCCTCTTCGACTAATGACACGATAAATGCCAGAGTCTAAGATATTGAAACTTTCCTAAAAATAAAACAATCACATAAAACCAAATCACCCTGGCTTAATTACATGTTTTCGGGTTTTTTGTTTGAAAGGCTTAAAATGGAAGAAGACCTCTACTTTCAGCATTCGACATCAGTGACCTTTGGTTTATTTCCTCTGTGTCCAGTAAAAGCCACAGTTGAAGCAGCAAACTAATGAAGAAAGGTTAGGATTTCCATTTCATTTCCAGCTATTGGGAAAGTTACTTTGAACCTCTAATGGAATCACTTAACCCCACTCAACCTGGTTTTTCCATAAGTAAAATGGACAAATATTCCTTATTCCCAAAAAAGGCCTGGTGGTGATAGTGCACATGAAATTAGATAATATCTTTAAAGAATTTAGCTGCACTGAAAATAACTGGGATCAACTGAACCGATGGCTTAAGTTCTAAAGAACTTTAAGAACTTTAAGAACTAAATAGCCTGAAAGGAAACAAAAAAGCAGATGTATTTGAGAATGGAAACCAACTAACTCAGTACAGAAACACAAATGACAATCTCATTTCGCTGGCCTTCAGCCTAAAGAAGTGTCTGAAGAAAGCTATTATGTGGAAAGAAAGAAGGACGTCCCAGGAATGTGACTCTGACTGTGCTCAACCTAATGTGGACAAATCATACTCTATAATCGCTAAGTTTGTGAGAGTCAAGCACACCTACATGTGAGGAAATGGAGCTTCTCCTACTGCTGCAGGCAGAATCTAAAGGTTCCAATTTTGAAATAAATTCTTCCAGTTGAACAATTAGATCACTGTGGGTTGTGGTATCCAGTTGTGACTTCAAGTGCTCCAACTTGTCAAGAGGTAAAGTTTTTCTTGCCTAAGAAAATGGTAAGAAAACATCCATTAATGCCCTTGCTTAGCTGCTACAGCAGACTGGATGGGTACCCCTGTGTTTAGTCTAAGACGTGTATTCAAATAAATAACATGGCAGACAAGCCTAACATAAACATCTTCTAATAATGCCCAACAAGGAGACAAACGACTATGAACACACTTAAGATAACTTAGGAATCAATGATGTAATTAGTCATAATAGACATGAAAATTATCATCCCCACTTTTAAATCATTTCTAATAAAAGAAAGGAAGACCTAAAAGATAAGTTTGAATTGAACTTTGGCTAAATTTTGCTTTTAAACGAAACTTAAAGAGCTATCCCAGTCACCACCAGATATGGTCCTGTCATACAGATCATGACAACAGCCTACTAATTGGTCTCTCTGCCTAAAGTTTCTCCCCACATGACAGGCCATCCTCCACATTGCTGCCAAAGTGATTTTCCTTCAGCACAGAAACAATGATGTTACTCCTCAGCTCAATAAACTCCAGTGGCTCCCTGTTGCCTCTAAGATAAAGTATGTATTCCTCTCTTTAGCTTTTAAAGCCCTTCATAACCTGATCCCAACATCTCTCATATATCTCTCCACTCACTCAGCCTTACCCTAGTGAAAGTTCCCACACCTGGACTATTATAAGAGCTTTCTAATTCATCTCCCTTCCTCATGTCTCTCCTCACTCCAACCCATGCTACACAATGCTGCCAAATTGATTTTCCTACAGCACAGGGTTGAGATTGTCACATACCCCCACTCAATAATCTCCAGTGGCTCCCTATTACCTCCACGATCAAATGTAAAATGATTTGGCATTTAAAGCCATTCATAACCTGGCCCCCTCCCACCTCTCCTGTCTTCTTACCTTCTATTCCTGCTCCATGTATTTTATGATCCAGCACCCCACACCTTATTACTGTTGCTTGCACACACCAACCCATCTCCTGGCTCTCTCTCCTCACTGTCTCCTTCTGGCTTCCCCAGTTTCCTTCCAAGATCAGATCAGGGCCTTCCAGATCTGCTCTCCCCTATGTCCCTCCTTAGTGCCTTCCCTCTGAGATGATTCTCCCGCTGCTCTCTCTATACTTTATATGCACATAGCTGTTTCCATGTTGTCTCTCCCAGCAGGATGTGAGCTCCCTGAATGGAGGGACCTCACTTTTGCCTTTCTTTTTGATCTCTAGCACTTAGCTCAGTGCTTGGCACTACTAATTTGCTATTAGTAAATTTTTGTTAACTGACAATACTGTGCTTCAATCATTAGGAAACAGGCACGTGTAGAAAAGGCTAAGTATAAATATTTAATGGACAACCTATAAGGGTAGAATAATGACAACAACTTATTGGTTCTCTAACTCACTCGGCCAAGGACAATGGAGTTTTGGAACAGAAGGCAAGTATGGGTAGCCAAAGCCCACAAGCTTTTCCTAAGCAGGCGATCCACACAGCGCTCCACGGACAATAGGGACAAATGGGAGACTTTTCCATTTGTGTGGAGACAGAACAGTTCATTCCTGCAAACAGCCACATCCTGAATATCTTTGAGGAAAAAAAAAAAGACTTCATCATTCATGTTATCTTGTCACTCCAGGCAAAGTTTAAACAATGTATTTCAGGATAAACTAAAGGGACCAAGGCTTCTTTGTCAAATGCACTGAGAAATCCGCCCCCAATAAAATATGATGCAGGAAGAAGGTCAAAGGATGGTTTAACTGACCTGATATAAAAAGAAGCAGTATTATTTGGGGGAGAGGGGGAACACTAATTCTAGAGCCAGAGGAGCCAAGTTCAAATCTCGCCTCTGACACTTACTATCTGTCCGATATTGGGAAAATCACATAACCTCCCCTAGGCCTCAATTTTCTCACCTATAAAATAAAGAAGCTAGACTAGAAGCCTAGAAGCTAGGTGTCTGAACTTGAGTTCAAATCCTGCTTTAGACTAACTTGGCTGTATAACCCTGGACAAGTTACTTATCCTCTGTCTGCCTCAGTTTCCTCAACTGTAAAATGAGGATAAATAATAGCCCCTTGGGTAGCTCCAAAGGTTGTTGTGAAGATCAAATGAGACAATATTTGTAAAGCACTTAACAGTGCCTGGCAAATAGTAAGTGCTTAATAAATGCTTGCTCCAAGTCATTCCCCTATTGATAATGGTCAAACGATACGAACAGGCAGTTTTCTGAGGAAGAAATTAAAGATATCTACAGTCATATGAGAAGATGGTCTAAATCACTACTGATTAGAGAAATGCAAATCAAAACAACTCTAAGGTACCACATCATACCTATCAGATTGGCTAACATGACAAAACAAGAAAATGATAAATGCTGGAGAAGAAGTGGGAAAATTGGAACACTAATGCACTGTTGGTGGAGTTGTGAAAACTGATCCAACTATTTTGGAGAGCAATTTGGAACTATGGCCAAAGGGCTATAAAATTGTACATGCCCTTTGACTGAGCAATAGCACTTCTAGGGCTGTATCCCAAAAGAGATCATAAAAACAGGAAAAGGACTCACGTGTACAAAAATATTTACAGTAGCTCTTTTTGTGGTGGCCAAGCATTGGAAATTGAGGGGCTGCCCATCAATTGGGGAATGGCTGAACAAGCTGTGGTACATAAATGTAACGGAATATTACTGTGCTATAAGAATGATGAGCAGGCAGACTTCAGAAAAACCTGGAAAGACTTATATGAACTGATGCTGAGTGAAGTGAGCAGAACCAGGAGAATATTGTACACAGTAACAGTGATATCGTGTGATGATCAACTGTGAATGACTTAGCTATTCTCAGCAATGCAAGGATCTGAAACAGCTCCAAAAGACTCACGATGGAAAAAGCTATCCACATCCAGAGAAAGAACTATGGAATCTGAATACAGATGAAAACATATTATTTGCTCTCCTTTTCCTTTGTTGCTTTGTTTTGATTCTTCTTTCTCGTGGTTCCTCCCATTGGTTCTAATTCTTCCTTACATCATGACTAATGTAAAAACATGCTTAATGTGAATGTATAAGTAGAGCCTATATCAGATTGCATGCCCTCTTGGGAAGCGGGGAGGAGAGAGAGGGGGAGAAAATTTGAAACTCAAAATCTTATGGAAGTGAATGTTGAAAGCTAAAAATTAATAAATAAATTGTTCAATAAAAAATAAATAAATGCTTGTTCCCTTCTCTCATTCCTTCCTTACGACTTAAGATCTATGACCTTATGGTCTTTATTGTGATAGTTATTATGCAATCAGACAAAAGATTAAAACAGAATTATAAGTAAATATCATCATTTGTGTGCTTCCTTACTTCAGTGTCAAGTAAACTACATGGGATTGTAAATGAAAAGTAATGAGAAACCTTTTATCTCTGTAGAATTCATTCATTTAGAAGGAGGTAGTTTATGTCAGAATCCAGATTGTAAAAGTTTTGGGGAAGGTGATGTTTAACTACTTCATGCAAATGAATTACAGCAAATTCCTACAACTAAATGCCTCACAGAAGAGGTGAGTTTGGAGGGGCTTGAAAACTGCCTGACAGAGGGAACTTTGAGGGGAGCATTATTCCTGGGATTACTGTTGACTTTCTCTTGTTTCTTTTCCATAAGGCAGGAAGGAAATAAGGGAATTAGGAAGTAACACAAACAAGGACCCTCTTAACGATCAGGAATGCTAACCCTACTCATTCACTAATAGCAAAAGCAAACTCAACAAGCTGGCCATGACATCTGAAAGGGAGCCACTGCCTGACCCCCAAGCTTCCCTGAAGCCCCAAACTGGAACTCAGAAGGGTTTTTAACTAAAGGTATAAAGAATGAGGAAGAGTCAAAGTGAGTTAATTATATTCAGAACTAACAGGAAAACAATTTAAGATTGAAGGTTGATTGAGGACAGTTAAGGATTACTAAGAAATGTGTCAAGAAACAATCTATTAAGCATCAGCCTTATGTCAAAAAAGGACATTGCAGAAATTCCTTTCTACAGGCAATATGCAGGAAATGACTATATGAATGAATGAATATAATAAATGAATAACTATATGGAACTTCAAAGAACAAATGTTATTACTCGTTCCACTTCTGAAGGGCTAAGGGCCAGGGTAAGAGCAGGTCATCCTTATTGGAGCCCTGTTGAGCAGCAAGGTCTCTGAAAAAGAGGCAGGAGGGAGGCATCAGGTGCCAGGACAGTCAAACACCCCCACAACTCTGAATACCATCTCCCCTCAGACCCGGATGGAGATAGCCCAGGGCTTTGAGCCTAAAGCCTTGGATCCATGCTTCCAGACCAGTGTCCTTAGCTTTATGCTGGGCAGCAATCCCTATTGGAGATGCAGCCAGGGGCAACTAGATGGCGCAGTGGATAGAGCACCGGCCCTGGATTCAGGAGGACCTGAGTTCAAATCTGGTCTCAGACACATAACACTTACTAGCTGCGTGACCCTGAGCAAGTCACTTAACCCCACTGCCTAGCCAAAAAAAAAAAAAAAAGAGAGATGCAGCCTAGCAGCGGCTCCCAGAGAGGCTACAACCACAGCTATTCAAGGCCCAGAAAAGAAAGTTCTTGTCACCAAAGTCCCTGGCACTGAAAATTGGTATAGCATCAAAAACTGATGTGATTTTATCAGTGGAAATGACACAAAAGAAGAGGCATGAGCATCTGTTCTATGACTGCCCCCTAAAAACCAGGGGACCTTTCTATCCATCTTGCAGCTGAAACCTTTCATCTAGCTGTGCTGTCTCCCACATTAGAATGTGAGCTCCTACAGGGAAGGGACAGTGGTGTTCTATTTGTACCGATAAAACTTAGCAAAGTGATTTGCACATAACATGTGTTTAATAAGTGATTTTTCATTCATTCAAGAAAAATCTATCTATAGTAATAAACCTTTCACACGAATAAAAGATTACTAAACCCCTGAAGAGAGGGCAGGAAACAAATCTTATTTCTTTTTGGATTTCTCCCACTGACAAACACAGGCTTCTATATGAAGATGATTTAAAAAATGTGTATTGAATGAACAATTTTAAAAGTACATAATGGCACAAAAGCAATGGTTACCTTTGACTTCACTCCAAAGAAGAACTTGAACATTCTGCGGAATAAAAATATAAATGCCTCTTTCATTCCAAGTCAAGACATACTGCTCACTGTAAGAAAAAACAGGCATCAAAAGAGCTAAAGGCTTTGTGCATGTGTACGTCCTGTTTCTAGGGCATTAGGATATACAGGTCTACCCTAAAATTCCCAAGAATTCTGCCACTCATATGAGAAAGGAAGGCAAATCTGTGAGTGCAGCAGACAATTGGTGATCTAGCTAAAAAAAATCATAATACCTACCACACCTACTAAAACTAGTGATTCATTGAAACTTAGCCAAACGCAATGGAAATTCTAAATTATAAAGAAAAATATGAAATCTTTGTGAAAAGAAAAAACTGTCTTTTAGAAAAGCCTCAAGGAATAAAAGTCAAAATAGACAATTCCAATTCCATACAATTAAAAGGTTTCTGCATGAACAAAATCAATGCACCTAGACTAAAAAGAAGTTTTCAATAGGGGAAAATATATCTATGCATTCAAATATCTCTGTTGTAAGTCTGCTCTCTAGGATATACAAGAAAGGCCAAGAACCATTCTCTAATAAATGCATTGCCAAAGGATATTCAGTTTTCAAAAGAAGAAATGTAACCACCTTACGAAAAAATGTTCCAAAGCACCAATAAATGCAAATTAAATAACTGAGGATTTTCACCTCATATCCATCTAACTGACAAAAATGAGAGAGAATGATAATAGGATATGATGGACAAGCCATGGGCATAGCAACAACTAATATACTGTTGGCACAGCTAGAAAATGGTCCAACCACTCTGGAAAATAATTTGAAATTATGTGAAAAAAGTTACTAACCTGTTAACATCCTTTAAGCCAGTAACTCCCTCTCCTGGGCATTTACTTCAAGGAGATCAAAGACACAAAAAAATGGTCTTATAGACACCAAAATATTTACAGAAGTACTTTTTGTGGTAAAGGAAAAAAAACAACTGCAAATAAAGTGGGTGCCCGTCAACTGGGAAATAATTAAACAAATGATAGTATATAAATAGAATGGATGTCAAAGCATAATAAGAAATCATGAATATGAAAAAGTCAGAGAAACATGAGATGACTTGTATGAAGTACGCAAAATGAAGAAAGCAGAGGCAGCTAGGTGGTGCAGTAGATAGAGCTCCAGCCTTGGAGTCAGGAGAACTTGAGTTCAAATCTGGCCTCAGACACTTGACACTTACTAGCTGTGTGACTCTGGGAAAGTCACTTAAGCCCGATTGCCTCACCAAAAAAGAAAATGAAGAAAACAGAACCAAAAGAACAAAATTCAGCACCTTGAACAATGCCTGGCACAGAGTAAGCCAATAAGTGTTTGATGATTATTAACAATGATTACAAACATATGAAAACAGCACTAAATGGAAGTATTCTCTATTTACTTTAAAGATGCCATCATGCTTCTAATCATCCCAATGTAAAACTTTAAGTCAACCTTGACTCGTAATAATAATAACTAGTATTAATATAGAGCTTTAAGGTTTGCAAAGCACTTTACAAATATTATCTCATTTGATCCTCACAACCTTGGGAGGTAGGTGCTGTTAATATTCCCATTTTACAGTTGAGGAAACTGAGGCAGAAATAAGTGACTTGCCCAATGTCACACAGCTAGCAAGTGTCTGAGGTAAAATTTAACTGAGGTCTTCTTGACTCCAGATCTGGCGCTCTAATCACTGCACATGCCAGATGATTTTTCTCTTGACCTCTCCAGTTGCCACTTTCTACCTACCCAACACATCTTGCATACATATTCTTCTCTCAAATCACACAGCTACCACCCTAGTTCAGGCCCCATATCGTCCCCACCTGGACTATTCTGACAGTTTATTTGGGCTCCCAACTTTCAGATTCAGACACACCCTTCACACAGCTGCTAAAATAATCTGCAAGTTCAGGTCTGACCATGTTACTCTCCTGCTCAATAAAGTGCCCTGTGGCTCCCTCCAGCTTCTAGAATAAAATACCAGCTCCCAGGCTGGTCATTTAAAGCCCTTCACTGTACAGCTCTAGCCTTTCTCTCAGGCTTACTCCCGGCATTCACTTCCACCATGCACTCTTTTCTGGCCAAACTGGTATATGTGCCGCTTCTCAGGATTCTAACCACCACTTCTGTGCCAGCTGATCCTCGTCCCTGAAATGCACTCCTTCCCCTTCTGCTTCCCAGACCCCTGCGTTTCCTTCAAGATTCACTAATGGTACTAATGGTACCCACCTCCTAGAAGAAACCTCTCCTACTCCCGAATTTTATTATTATGCTGTTTATATGCTGAATCTCCCCCATCCTGTAGAAGATAAGCCATAAACTCCTTAGAATAGGGGCTGGTTTTTTGGTTTTTTTTTCATTTTCCTTTTGTATTCCTAAGGCCCAGGACAGTGCCTTTCACATAATGTACTTAAAAATGCTTGTTGGATTTGTCAACCTGAAAAAAAACCTCAGGCTTGCAATTTGAGACAACACACCGCCTTATGCAGAGGGGGATGCTTGGAGACAAAGGGGAGAAAGGATTCTTATGGGGCATGGTTATGGGAAACAGCTAGAGGGCATATAGTCTTGATACACAGAACAGCCCAACCACAGGAAGGAAGTACTGAAGGTGCTGAAGGATTGCAACAACAAGGTCACAAAAATGTCCTTGGAACTATCTATGTCCAGAAACAGGGGCAGTTAGAAACTGCTGGGGTATTTAGGGATCTTCTTAGGGTCAGTAAGAAAATGCTAGTCAGAGCAGGATAGGGGCACAGGATTTCTCGGGGGTTGACAGGTTGGATAGATCAGAAAGCAGGACAAAAAGGACAATATACACAAAGACAACAATGTTGATAAAGTTAATATGAAGAGGCAACAAAACTGTTCAAATACAATGATCATTGTTAGTACCACATCATCACACTAAAAGGCATATCCTCTCTTCCTTTCAAAAACTGATAAACTGTTTTGGGTAGAATGTATTTTGTAAGGGGGTTTATTTAATTGGTTGTTGGTGTCTTGTGTCCAAACAAGATGCACTAATTATTGTCTTTTCTTTTTCTTTCTTTTTTTCCAGGTAATGGGGTGAAGTGACTTGCCCATGGTCACACAGCTAGTAAGTGTCAGGTGTCTGAGGCCACATTTGAACTGAGGTCTTCCTGCATCCAGGGCTGGTGCCCTATCCACTGCGCTATCTAGCTACCCCATACTAATTATTTTCAAAACAACATGTGTTTACTTCTCAAGGAATACCAGGCTAAAACAATAATAATGCAAACACCACTACAACCTAGCTGGGGGTGTCAGGCAGAAAAAGTAGAGTACTTCTAAAGATATAAATATTAAGCTTCTAAAGAATAAGCCCAAAATATGTCTTTCTATGAGAGAGCCTTTTAATTAAAAGATCAAAAAATGCATATCTGGATTAATTTTTTTTGGGGGGGGGGTCTAGGCAATGGAGTTAAGTGACTTGCCCAGGGCCACACAGCTAGTAAGTGTTATGTGTCTGAGGCCAGATCTGAACTCAGGTCCTCATGAATCCAGGGCCAGTGCTCTATCCACTGCACCACCTAGCTGCCCCTCCTGGAGTTATTTTGAAAGCTAAAACAGGAATTGCAAAAGTGGAACACAGTTCTGGAGCCTCTTGGTTCCACTGACATATCTAAGGGATAAATAAATTCTTTTCTGCCACTGGCTACTCTAAGAAAAACTGAGGCATTAAAAACAACTTTAAAAGACAATCAATGAAATGTGAACAAAGGTTTATGCATTTTTTTAAAAGAGAAAAGTAATAATAGAGGCTTACCTTAGATATAAGAGTTTGGGAAAGGTCAAAGACTGAGAAGAACCAACTGTACTATTAAATTCTGGCTCTGATCTAGGAAATAAATAATATCCTTTTTAATGACTTAGAACATCCATTTTATTTTTGCTTCACTGTTTAAAGAAAATTTCTGGGTAAAAAAAACAAAACAAAACTTAAAACTATAGCAGATAAGACAATATGTTCTTATTCAATGCACTCTGATAAGAGTCTCACTAAAGTCTTTTATGATTACTATCACACAGCCTTTCAACAAATTCCATCATAGGTACACAAGTCTTTCATCCAGTGAGGGCACTCAATAAATGATCCTTGAATTGACTAATTGGAAAACATACTTTGCATTCAAGAAATATCAAGCCAAGCCCTTCCCATGAAGGGCCTAAAATGACCACAGACCAGCCCTACAATTCCCTACCTTAGATTAATCACAGGAAGAGGTGATGAGGAGAGAAGTTTCTTGAACTGGTGTGTACTCAGAACTTCTCCTTCAAAGCTCACCTCCCACATTCTACAGCCAGGGCGGGCACAATATATTAGGGGCTGCTGAGTCCCAGAGCTTCTTCCAGGGAAAAAACAAGCTCCATATTCTCCATCTCTTTCCTTAGTACCAATTTTCCAAAACTTTTCCCTAATAACAAAAAGAAAGGGGGGGGAGAGTCATATATGTTTATAACAAGATTAAAAGCAACAATATAGCAATTCAATACAAAGCCTAACAGCCCCAGCCCACAGTGGTATCTGCCTTGTTTTTTGTTCCTCTAGCATTCAAATATACTGGCACCATACAACTGTACTTACACCAAAAGCCTGATAAAGTTTAGCATTTCTAACATTCTTTTATGTTTTTAGGTTATTTTCAGGTTGTCTTATAAACGTTTACTAGTTGCTTCATAAAGGCAAAACAGTTCAGAGACACAAGCACTAGAAAGGGCTAGTAATGACCAGTTGACACTAAATTTCTGTGACATTTCCAGTCTTCATCAATAAAATATAATACTGTATGTTTTATATATACATTATATGGGAGAGATAGCTATACAGAGAGATATAGATAGAGATATATAAATTCTCTAATTAGCTCCTTGAATGAGGGGAATGTCACCTACCTATTTCATGTCACCAATAGAGTCTAATGCAATAGCTTCATAAATGTTTTCCAAATGACCAATTAACTGATTTTTATTTGGTTGCTTAGGCTTCCTGTATTAAATGCCTGCTGTGGGTTGAGCTTTTGGGGGAAATGTGGCCTAGCTAAAGAAGTTTAGTCTCCTCTTTCTTTCACCCAAGGCCCTCTTCTTTCCTACTTATTAGCATTTCAAACAGAGGGTAGACATTGGTAGGAACAGGAAAACTCAAATCATTTCACTGGGTTGCCAGTTCTTTCTAAGGTGCTTTCCTCTTTCTACCACTCCAATGTTGTTCCTCATATACAACATTCCACCTCCTGCCCCTGCACCTCTCAGCACCACTGGTAGGCTCTCTCTTTCCACCTCTGCCTGTTGAAACCCCAGTTCCCTTCAAGACTAAGCTTAAGTGGAAACTCCTATGAGACCTTTCCTGATCTCTCTCAATGGTCCCTTAAAAATGTTTTTTTTTACATTTTTACATATTTTACATATATTTATGAGTTATTTTTAAGCACCTTGAGAACAGCAGTTATTTCTTTTTTATCTCTACATCCCCAGTGCTTAATAGGTGCTTAATAAATGCTTAATGAATTGAATTATTCAGAATTGATAGTAAATAAAAGCCTGTTGGGGGTAAATGGTGGGGAGTAGATTAAAACTTATTGCTAATTAAAAATTAGCATAATTATTTTAAATATTATGTTGTCAATGTTTTCCATAATCTTCCAGATGTGTACTATTCTCCCAGGGAAATACAGCACATACACAGAAAAGCATACAGAGAAAATTTCACTGTAGCTGAGCCAACTTTGACTTATCTCCTTCCTTTCTGCTCCTCTTATAAACCAGTTAGTTATCAAATTCTATTAAGCCTACATCTATGGCATCTCTCTCATCCATCCCCTTCTCTCAACCCAGTCAAGACAGAGTGAAACAAATTTCCAGCCCAAGACAACCTGGATGGTTGACTGGAAAGGTATATCACACCGACTGGGAGAGGAATACAGTTCAGTGTGGGCACATAGGCAAAATAGGCCTCAGTGAACCTGGAGCAGCCCTCAGAGGACTGAATCTCCGGCAGCTGTGGCAGTTTCCAGACTTCTCAACCCATGAACGAAAAAGACAACTTAGCAGGTCAATAGGAAAAGTCTGTGACTATGGTAAAGAGAAGGACAGGGTCCCCCAGGGCGGCAGCTGCTTCCTAAGCTTCAGACCCACAGACTGAGGGGGAATCGAGTGGCTGATCAGAGGGGGATTGCAGGAATCTCTTTGCTGGTGCAGGATTTTCTTGCTTTGCCTATGCTTGGATCTGCGTCACAGTTCTGGGTGGCGGAGTTCTGGGGTGAGGAGGAGCACTGGCATGGTGAAATTGTAGTGGTGGCAGAGAGGAAATCCTCCTCACAGTTCCAAGGTAGAAAAGAGTGCTTGTGGTCACTCATAGACCACAGCACAGGTCAGGAAAGAAGTCAACACCTCGCCCTTTATCATACCACCTTGGAAGAACTGAAAATTTACAGGTCCCTAGAATTATCTCTGAAAACAGCTGCACAAAGCTTAGGACAGGGCATTCTCCACACTGGAAGCAGACCCTACCTTAACAAAGAGTTTATAACTCAAGTAATTGGCTGGGATCATGAGCAAACCTCACAAAAAAAGTCAGACCACAGAATCTTATTTTGGTAACAAAGAAGATCGAAACATACAAACAGAAGAAGATAACAAAGTCAAAGCTCCTACATCCAAAGCCTCCAAGAAAAATATGAATCAGTCCCAGGCCATGGAAGAGCTCAAAAAGGATTTTGAGAAACAAGTAAGTAGAGGAAAAAGTGGGAAGAGAAATGAGAGTGATGCAAGAAAATCATGAAAAACAAATCAACAGCTTGCTAAAGAGACCCAAAAGAATACTGAAGAAAGTAACACCTTAAAAAAATAGCCTAATCCAAATGGCCAAAGAGGTCCAAAAAGCCAATGAGGAGAAGAATGCCTTAAAAAGCAAAATTGGCCAAATGGAAAAGGAAGTCCAAAAGCTTACTGAAGAAAATACTTCCTTAAAAATTAAAATGGACAATTAGAAGCTAGTGACTTTATGAGAAATCAAGACACTGTAAAACAAATCCAAAAGAATGAAAAAGTAGAAAACAATGTGAAATATCTCATTGGAAAAACAACTGATCTGGAAAATAGATCCAGGAGAGAGAATTTAAAAATTATTGGACTATCTGAAAGCCATGATCAAAAAAAGAGTCTAGACATCATCTTTCAAGAAATTATCAAGGAAAACTGCCCTGATATTTTAGAACCAGAGGGCAAAATAGAAATTGAAAGAATCCATCAATCACCTTCTGAAAGAGATCCCCAAAGGAAAACTCCTAGGAATATTGTATCCAAATTCCAGAGTTCCCAGGTCAAGGAGAAAATAATGCAAGCAGCTAGAAAGAAACAATTCAAGTATTGTAGAAACACAATCAGGATAACACAAGATTTAGCAGCTTCTATGTTAAGGGACCAGAGGGCTTGGAATATAATATTCCGGAGGGCAAAAGAGACAGGATTACAACCAAGAATCACCTACCCAGCAAAACTGAGTACAATCCTCCAGGTGAAAAAAATGGACAGTCAGTGAAACAGAGGACTTTCAAGCATTCTTAATGAAAAGACCAGAGCTGAAGAGAAAATCTGACTTTCAAATACAAGACTCAAGCAAAACATGAAGAGGTAAACAGAAAAGAGAAATCATGAGAGACTTACTAAGGTTGAACTGTTTACATTCCTGCATGGAAAGATGATACTTGTAACTCATGAGACCTTTGTCAGTATTAGGGTAATTAGAGGGGAAAAAAATTATATGTATGTATGTAGATAGATAGATAGATAGATAGATAGATAGATAGAGGGCACAGGGTGAGTTGAAGATGAAGGAGTGATATCTGGAGAATAAAATTAAGGGGTGAGAGAGGATTATACTGGGAGAAGGAGAAAGGGAGAGATAGAATGGGGTAAATTATCTCACATAAAACAGACCAAAAAAGGCTTTTACAGTGGAGGGGAAATGGGGGAAGGTGACAGGGAATTTGTGAATCTTATTCTCATAGGATTTGGCTTAAGGAGAGAATAACAAACACACTCAATTGGGTATGGAAATCTATCTTACCCACAGGAAAACAGTGGGAGAAGGGGACAAGACAGCAGGGGGATGATAGAGGGGAGGACAGATTAGGGGAGGCAGCAATCAGAAGCAAACACTTCTAAGGAGGGACAGGGTCAAAAGACAGAATAGAATAAATGGGGGGCGGGATAGGATTAAGGGAAATATATTTAGTTTTTCACAACATGACTACTATGGAAGTGTTTTTCATGTCTACACATGTATAACCTGTATTGAGTTGCTTGCCTTCTCAATGAGGGTGGGTGGGGAGGGAGGAAGGGAAAAAATTTGAAACCCAAAGTTTAAAAAAAAAATTTTAAGAAAAAATTGTTTTCACATGCAACTGGGAAATAAGATATACAGGAAATGGGGTACAGAAATCTATCCTGCCCGACAGGAAAATTCAAGGGGAAGGGAATAAGAGAAATGAGGGGAGAGAAAGGAGGGCAGTTTAGGGGAAGGGGTATTCAGAAAACATGCCATCTTGGGGTGGGGGGGAGGGACGAGATGGGGAAAAAAATTTGAAACTCAAAATCTTATGGAAGTGAATGTTGAAAACTAAAAATAAATAAAGTAACTTAAAAAAGAAAAGATCAATCTTAAAGAATGGTAAATAAATATAATTGTATCTGTCTCCCTTAAAAAAAAAATCTTCCAAAGGGACAAGTCTCACCATTCTATTCCTCTGCTCAGAAAATGTAATGGCTCCTTATAGCCCAAAATATATAATACAAAGCTCTCAGTCTCATTTTTAAGGGCTCTACAACCTGGTTTTAACCCACCCCTCCATCCTTGCATTTTTTCTCTGTTAGGATTGATTATAGTCAATTTTATAGGATAAGTTGCAGTTGTCTTTAAGTCTTTTCCTTTTCTATTTTGCTATACCATATTCCAAGTTTTCCTTTACTTTTAATAACTGCTACATAATTTATAATCCTGACTTTGGTTCCTTGGTACTCTCTTTCTCCCTGGCTATTTGAAATATTTTTTCTTTAAGCTAGAAGCTCTGGGATTTAGCTCTCCCATTTCTGGATGTATTAAATTTGGGATCTCTTTTAGTTGACTTTTGGATTCTTTCTATTTTCATTTTACCCTTTGGTTTTAGTAGTTCTGGGAAGCTTTCTTTTATGCCTTCCTAAAATATGAAATTCAAGATTTTTGTTTGGTCATAGTTTTAGGGGAATCCAATTATTCTTAAATTATCTCACCTCATCGAGTTTTCCAGATCAATTGTTTTTGATGGTAGACCCCATAAAATATATCTTTTTACTTTGCCCTAATATTTCTTGTTTCCCTGAAGTTTTTAGTTCTGTTTGCTCAACTCTTATTTTTCAGAATGTCTACTACTTGGGTAAGGTTTCCCACTTTCACATCTAAGCTTTTTCTTCTCTGTCCAAGTAGTTCCAAAGGAGAATGATCTGCCTTAGGAAATGAGTTTCACATCACTCCAGGTCTTCAGGAAGAGGTCAAGGCTACAGGACCACTTACCTGGATTTTAAAGGAGGAGTTACTAGTTAACCTCCCTTCCACTTATAGGATTCCATGGTTCCACGTTCCCTTTCATTGTGTAGATAATTGAAAACATACTTTACTTAGCCTGCTTTGTTGATGCACGTGAAGAACTCCAAAACTATCCACAAAAGCATACATGAGAAAAATTTATCTGAAAGACAAACATCTACCTTTTCCTCATGAAAAATATAAAGACTGACAAATAGAAATAAGGGTAAGTATTTGTTGATTCATTTAAACCACTACTTAATAAAAATTACAGAGTATGATATAACCAAGTTTACCTCTCGGTATCACATAAGAAGGATCTAGTGAGTGAAGATACAAGCAATCTTCCATCCAAATAATCCAACTGTACTATTCGAGAGTCAACTGTTGTTATTGTCTGAACTGGGAACATCACAAAGGTAGCAGCTGCCTAAATAGTTGGGGAGAGGAGGATTAGAAGAGGGATATGGAAAGTAAAAATTTATTTCATCACAGAATAATTAAATATTATAATTAAAACACTGTTCCCTTTTTGTTCCTAATTTCAAAATTTTTTATATCAAAATAAAGAAAATAAAGCAAACCAAATGTGACTTCTTTAAAGTCATATATCCTAAGAGGATTTCAGTTCCTAATCAAAAGTTTCATGCAAAATAATTAACTTTATAAAGAATTTAAAAAGCAAAACCTAAAAACACTATATATATTATCTCCAAGCCATTCTCCATCCAAAAAATTAAACTTGGCTCTTACCATTTCTTCAAGTTGAATAGTGGCTATCATGTTCTCCCATTATTTCAGGGACCTATAAAACCATGCAAAATTCCTTTGCTCCATGGGAAAAAGAAAAGAACTCTTTCTTACTTTTCCTTGTTTGGATGTGTTGAGTTTGATGGCAGAAACTCTTCCCAAATGGTCTCCAACAAAAACTCTAAGCACAGCTGTGTCCCAACAGAGAGATGTAACTCTCCGGCCTTTGTGTTCTGAAGATACATAAATTCGTTCTGGTTTCCCACGACGCTCCTGATTTAATTCCCAAACTACTACAAAACCTTGACTAAGAGAACAAAGAGTCAAAAAGAAAAAATTATTAGCAACAAAGAATTGTATCAATTGATCTAAAAATAAGAGTTTCTGAAAACTAAAAAGCATGCCCACAACCCCACCCACCATCCTATGTATAGGAAAGATGGGGAAAATCAAGCTCTGCACCCTAAACACTGGAAAAGTAAATTTCAGATTTCAGAGATTTAATCAACAGGATCCCATGCCATGAATCTAAGAAAAGGACATGTACCAACAAGGATGGGAGGTTCCCAGGAATGAAATATTGATGACAAACACAACTGATTTTGATAAAGAAGAAAAGGGTCAAGAGGAGGATGATTAAAAAGACTGATGTGACTAATCTGGGAGCTCATCAACAAACTCTGATTTTAAAAGCACAGGGTGAGAGCCTCCATCACCAGAAGTCTTAAAGTGGAGGTCAGAGCTGACTTTCCCCATTCCAAGTCCAAAAACTCAGAATTATATCTCTTGATGCTTTTTTAAAAGGCTGTTTTAAGTATTTGGAAAGGATAAGAAAACTTTTAAAACATCCTGTTATCATAAAAAAGGGACAAGGACTTACATTTGCAAAAATATTTATAACATCTCTTTTTGTGATGGCAAAATATTAGAAATTGAGGGAATGCCCATCAATTTGGGATTGGCTGAACAAGTTGCGGTACATGAATGTAATGGAATATTACTGTGCAATAAGAAATGATGAGCAGGCAGATTTCAGAAAAACCTGGAAAGACTTGTATGAACAAAGTGAAATGAGCAGAACCAGGAAAACACTGTACACAGTAACAGCAACATTGTGCAATGATCAACTATGAATGACTTAGTTCTTCTCAGCAATACAATGATCCAAGACAATTACGAAAGATTCATGATGGAAAATGCTATCCAAATCAAGACAAAGAACTGATGGACTCTCAATGCAGATGAAAGCATACTATTTTCACTTACTTTATTTTTTTCATGGTTTTTTTCCTTTTGGTCTGTTTCTTCTTTCACAACTGTGACTAATATGGAAATATGTTTTATATGATTGTACATATATAACCTACATCAAATTGCTTACCATTTTAGGAAGAGGGGAGGGGAGAAACAGAGGGAGAAAAATTTGAACTCAAAATCTTGCAAAAATGAATGCTAAAAATTGTTTTTACATATAATTGAAAAAAAAAAATACTACTTTGAAAAATCATCTTACCTGGTGGCTACAGCAACATAGTCGTCATCATGTAAACAACAGGCAACCTGAGAAACAGCACCTTCCTAAAGCCCCCCCCACCAAAAAAACAAGAAATGTCATTATGAAATGGAGTTCATACATAAGATTAAAGAACACTGCCGTTAGCTCTCAAGTTAGGGGTAAGACATTTCTCTTCCATTTACTGTACATTTTCCCCCAGTGGTAGAAATTATTTTTAATGAGACTCAGATGGGATAATATATGTAAAGCACTCTGCAAAACTTAAAGTGCTACATGAATACTAGTTATTATTATATGAAACACACTAGACAGATTGAAGTCTAAAATGTCTAATTTCCCAAAAGATTAAGAGAGTTTGGGCTGAAGAATGAGTTCTCTCACTTTTCTCCCTCCAAATATGCTTCACATTCAACTCTCAAAAGCAAATAGCATGCCTACTGAGAATGTATACAGCTCAGTCTTTATCACTACTGAATTTCTGGCTTCTTTGCTAAGAGAAAAAAGTGGTCTGACATTGCAGAGAGTATCTGCAGAGAACTATGACTAATGGGAAAAAAAGAATTAAACTAAAAGCAGTCCCTAACTACAAAGAACTTACATTCTTCCAGGAAAATGTGGGAGGAAATAGAACATGTTTGTTGCTGGTGATGACCATGATGATGATGATGATGATGTTGTGATTTCAGTAGTGTCTAACTCTTCATGACCTCATTTGGAGTTTTCTTAGCAAAGGTACTTGAGTGGTTTGCCATTTCCTTCTTCAGTTCATTTTACTGATGAGGAAACTGAGGCAAACAGGTTCTGCCCAGGGTCACACAGCTATTAAGTGTCTGAGGCCAGATCTGAACTCAGGGCTTCCTCACTCCAAGCCTGATACTCTATCTACTGCACCGCCTAGCTACCCCAATATAACACATACACAGAAATATTAACACAAATTCATTTGAGGGAAAGGGAATTGGGGAAGGGGAGACATACAGATCAAGAAAGTTAAAGATTCTAAGAGACAAAAGAGAGAAATGTATTCTAAGCATGGAAGACAGATGATAATAATAATAATAAAGCTTTAAAGTCTCCAGTGTACTTTATACATATGATCCTCACAACAACCCTAGGAAGTAGGTGTTAAATTCTTATCCCCATTTTACAGATGAGGAAACTGAGGCTGAGATCACTTAAATGACTTGCCTAGGGTCACACAGCAAGTAAGTGTTTGAGTCCATTTGAACTCAAGTGTTCTTGATTCCAGGTATAGCTTTCTCCACTAAACAACCCAGCTACCTGTGTGACTACAAGGAGAAGAGAGATGGAATTCCAATCTCAGGGAAGATCTGATAGATCGATATGGCTGAGATAATATGAAATAAACCCAAAAAAGTAAATTGGAGCAAAATGTCAGGCTGAGGAATTTTGTCCTAGACACAATAAACAACCAACGAACATTCTTGAACAGAGGATGGATAAGGGCATACCTTTGCCATGGTTAGATTATTTTGGCAGCTACATATGGGGAGGATGAATCATAGAAAGTAGAAAAGAGAAAAAGAGAAACCAATTGGAAGATGGTCTAAACTAGAGTAGTGGCTATGTGTGGAAAAAAAAGGAAAATTGAGAAAGATCATTTAGTTAAAAATCAATAAGACTTGACAATTTATTAGATATGAGGGGTGAAAAAAGAATCAAAGACGACTCTGAGGTTTCAAACCTAGGTAATAGAAAGGATAGCATGGAAATTTAAGGAAGAAGATAAATTCTGTTTAGAATATATTGGATTTGAGATGATTATGAGACATTCATTTTCAGAAGAAAAACAGTAATGCCAAAATGGAGTTTAAGAAAGAGTGTAGGGTTTGACATACAGATGTAGGAGTCATCTGCACAGACATAATAAGTGAACCCATGAGAACACTGAGGGATGTTGAGATGAGATGAGACAAGACAAGACAAAACAGCCCAGGGCCCAGAGTTAGGGGATGGGAGATGAACAATCTAGCAAATAAGAACAAGAAGTGATGACACAGGCAATAAATTAAAGAGCATCACTATTATAGACTCAAATAAATATTTAAAGTGAAATGTTCTAAATTCTCTCTTTGTCTCTCAGAACCAGTAGCTTTCCTAGTGATTTAAAACCACATATTGGATGCTAAGTTCCTGCAAGGCATGTACCTCAGATCTTTTTATATCTCCATAGCACCTAAGTTACTGCCTTTACCACTAAATATTCAATAAATACTGCTGGTCTGATTTAACAAACTAAGAAATCAAGACTAAAATGTCTTCACAGAGCTCAGTCATAACCACATGCAGTGGGATAGGATTCCTTACCCAGATAGGAAGCACTATAGAACTGACACCACTGATTAAATGCTTCCTATGTACAAAGCTGAGTAATTCACAGACAAAACTGAATTCTCTCAATGTTTTCCTGAGTCAGAGGTGTGGCAGTGTTTCTCTCATCTTACCCTGTGGGAAAGAAGAAGTCTCTGTTCCCAGCCTTCTTTTTGAATAAGATTGAGTCCTCCTCCTGAGCTGCCCAGGGCCAGCCACTTTCGAGACACAGCTATACTTGTGCACTGAAAAGACAAATCAAATCAACCAATCAACCAACAAGAATTTCTTAAGCAAATTCTTATTATGTGCCAGGAACTATGCTAAGGGCTGAGGGTACAAAGAAAACCAAAAACAGTCCTTGATTTCAAAGAGATTACAACATAGACAACATGTCAATAATTAGGTACATACAAGATACATACAGAGTAGATTAGAGTAGCCACAGAGGGAAACGGCGGAGGGAAAGGAAAAGACTGCCTGGAAAAGATAGCATTTGACCCACCTATTATGTGCTAGGCACTATGGTAAGTCCTAGAGGTTACAAATACTAAAATGAGACAGTTCCTGACCTCAGAAAGCTTATGGTCTACTGGAGTCAAAATTAGTATAACCACAGCTACACCACACAAACTACACTGTCAGGAATGTGGTCAATACAGTTGTTTTTGTAATCTATTGTCCATCTAATTTCTTATTCTGAAACAAGTCTACTAAAGTAATATTTTATTAACATCTACAATGTAATAAGGTATATTCATTTTGCCCTATTTTATAGCTAATCATGCTTCTTGTTTTCTGAAACGGTACAATGAGTTATTAAATTTTTTAAGCACCTTCTATATGCAAGGCACTGTAAGGATGAAATTCCTCTCCTTGAGATGGGAGTTAGCATCCATGGGGCAGGGAAATATTGAGGTGAGTCATGTACGCAGATATGGTGAAATGTATTGAGGGCAAAGGAAAAAGTCAGACAAAATACTCTAGAAAATCTGAGAATGAAGAAAACACTTTTAGCTGGCAGGAAGGTAAAGGGAGACATAAAGGGGGAAATGACACCAGAGCTAAGCCTTGAAAGAATAGTAGAATTTTGACAGGGACAGACAAGGCAGAAGTACATACCAAACCTGTGGGGAGGTCCCTGAAAATTCAGGGATGAGAGATAGCTGCTGAGCTGGGGGAACAGCTAGCAATCCAGTCTGGCTAAAACAGAGCGCCCGAAGGCAGGCATAAAGGTAAAAAGGCAGGTCAGAGCCAGACTGGGAAGGCCTTAAATGTTGGGCTAAGGAGTTTCATTTTACTCCATGGGCAACAGAAATTTAAATTGAAATAACCATGACGCATTCAAAACCAAAATCACAGCACCTAACTGGAATTAGAAATTAGAATCCATTACCCTCCCCGGTAAAGGGCCTCACCATCCCGCCAGCACCAAGTTCACAACCTTAGAGACGTCCTCAACTCTTCATTCTCCCTCACTTGCCAATTCTACCAACACATCTTTCTCAACCCCTTCTCTCCACTCACACAGCCACCACCCTATTTTAGGCTCTCATCAGCCCTCAGCTGGGTTACTACAAAATCCTTCTAAGTGTACTCTGTGTTTTCAACCTCTCTATTCCACAATCCATTCTCCACAACTGCCAAAGTAACCTTCCTAAAACACAAGCAAACATGTCACACACCTATTCAAGAAATCTCAGTCATTCCCTATTGCCTATAAGACAAAATAGACACTCCTCAACTTGGCACTTAAAACTTTTCACAGTCTAGCTACAGTCTCTCTTTCCAGAGTTATCTCATTTTATATACTTTCCATTACCATCAATTTGGCCTTCTAGCTATTCCCCAAAACCAGCATTCCCTATCTCCCTTCATTCACACAGGTTATCTCCCACACTTAGAATATATTTCACCTTCCTCTTTGTCTCTTAATATCCTTAAACTTCCTTCAAAGCTCAGCTGAGCTGCCACCTCTTCTAGGAAGCCTTTCTTGATTCCCCTAGTTGTTAATGTTCCACCCACTCTTAAAATATCTTCTACTTATTTGTCTATGTAAATGTTGTAACAAGTTTCCCAACACCAACCTTGGTAGAAGCTCTATGAGGGCAACAGCTATTTCTCATTCTAACTTTGGATTCCCAGTACCTTGCAGAGGGTCTTGTAAACAGAAGGTTTTTACTAAATGCATGTTGAATTCAGCCTCTAAAGGGAAAAGCTACCTACATCAAATGATTACTCTTAAGAACAGAAACATCCTCAGTGTTCATAAGGATGTGCAGCATTTCTAAGAGAGGTAAAAATCATTGCTTAAACATAAACAACTGAAATATATTTGCTCCATGGTGCAACCAGATCATTAAAAATATTCAATAAATATAAAATGATAATAAAAAAACTCACCTTCAGGCGACTGGAATCCAACCTGAGAGCAGAAAGCAATGGATCCAAAGACTCAAACTCTGCCAGGACATGGCTAGAGGACTCTGGTATTCCTGGAACCAAAGTCATCGGGCCAGTAAGGTAAACTAGTAGTATAATAGATACAGTATTCCTCACTCAGGGGCTCTACCTGAAAAGATATAACATGGGAAGTATATTTGCTCAGAAATCATTCAGTCGAATGCCTTAATTAAGAAAGGAAGAATTTAAGGCCTAGAAAAGTTAGATGACTTGCCTATGGTCACATAAAGGATTAAGTAGCAGAACCAGAACCAAAACCCTAGTGTTGTTATGTCATTTTTTTCAATCATGTCTGACTCTTCATGACCTCATTTGGGATTTTCTTGGCAAAGACACTCGAGTGGTTTGCCATTTCCTTCCCTAGCTCATTTTACAGATAAAGAAACTGAGGGAA
Organism: Vombatus ursinus; assembly: GCF_900497805.2. Taxonomy (NCBI): domain Eukaryota; kingdom Metazoa; phylum Chordata; class Mammalia; order Diprotodontia; family Vombatidae; genus Vombatus; species Vombatus ursinus. The sequence continues at coordinate 812,506 of NW_020954980.1, read as the reverse complement.
ACTGGGCTAAGTGACTTGCTTAGAGCCACACAGATAGTACATGTCTGAATCCAAATTTGAACTCATAAGGTGAGTCTTCCTGACTCCAGGCCTGGCACTGGAGCCACCAAACCCAGGTACTCTGTGTCCAAATCCAATTATTTGAAATATATTTCTTGAACATCTACTTTAAAGAGTTAGATAAATACAAAGGAAAGAAAAAAGGAAGTCACTGTCTTAAAAATGTATACAATATAGTTAAGGAAATAACATACTTGAATACATCAATCATATATATGATTTAATTTTTATGGACACTTCCTTCATCAATGTAGATCACAACTTCTCTACAACCTTGTAGCTTACCTGGTGAGAAGTCTTTTAGCTAGGTCAGTCTTTTAACAGACATTCCATAGTCAAGCTTATACTCAAAGCCTTTCTAGACTAGCAAAACCTACCTAATGACATACTCCCCCCACTGGCACAGACTTCCAGAACCTAGAGACACTTCTATCCATAAAGAAACAAAGGAGAACTTTAGTGGAAAAAACCATCTGCTTCTTCTGCCATGCTACTCTCTGGATACAAAACCTTCAGTGTCTCCTCAATGACCCAAAGTTAAATTCCACACTCCTCAGACAGGCTTTCAAGGTCATTTATAATTTAATCCCACCCATCAGAGGTAGTACAATACAGTATGACATTGAAAGGTTGCTGACAAGTCCCCAACAATTATCTTAGCTTCATTCCTTTAAATGTTGGAAGAGTTTTCCATCTTTAAGAGTATCCCATTGAAATCCATGTTCCTCTGAGGGGTATTTAAGCATATAGCCTGTTCAAATGTGTATATGTGTGTAGTGTTAGGGATGGGGAGGAGTTTGGCCAACAGAAAGGAAATACATAGGAGACAAAGGAGTTGTCATCAATATATAAAGAATCTGTGATTTCACAGCATGGAAGCTCCAGAACTCCCTCCAATAAAAATTCTATACTTCTTTAAGTTCTGGCTAATGAAGGTCTATACTAGCATGACAGCAATGGCAATGAAATGGGTAGGGAGAGTATAGTATCTGGTCTGGGTCCTTCCTCAAAATGAAGGTTTTAGGAACTCATGAACAAGAGAAAGGGGCTACAGGGGTAGAAGGAAAAGGCAGCTGAAATATGTTGGTAAAGTCTGGAAAGTGAACCAGAACCAGAACCAGAACCCCAGTTCTAGCCTTCATCATCTGTAATCTGGACTACTGCAATAATTTTCTAATTGTCTCCCTACCATAAGTCTCTCTCCCTTTGCAATCTTCTCCACCCCACTCAAGTGATTTCCCCAAAGTCTAAGTCTAAGCATGTCACTTCTCATCCTCTATAAATTCCAGGAGTCCCTTGCTGTCTAGAGAAAAAAAGAGAAACTCCTCTTCTTAGCTTTTTAATCCCTTTACAATCTGGTCCTAATCTAGATCTCCAGCCTCAATTATGCTACACTAGTTAAATGGCTGATCCAATTAGAAGATATTCTAGTATATGGTGTGGAGTTGTGGGTTTAATTCTATTTTTTGCCATACCAATATACATACACATTTGTATATGTGTATGTGTGTATATATAAATATGTACATGCCTGCACACGTGTATATGTATACATGCATATATGTATGTATGTGTATGCATATATTTATATTTCTCCCCACTTTTACTGAATGATTCCTTCCTTCAATAACTTATAGTACTGAATTTATCCAACACTGACCAGATATAAGTCTTTGGTTCTAATTCGGGATTACCCAATCTGTTCCAGTGATCCATTTTTCTGTTTTTGATTCAGTGCCAGCTGATTTTGACAGTTACCACTTTTTAGAACAATGTTATATCTATGGCATATATAAAGTTCAAGAGACATAGTTTCTGGGTAATTAACCATTTTATTAACCATGCTAGCAATAAATAATAAAAGGAGACAGCAACACTTTCAAATACCAAAGACCCCTCATGGAACCCACTCAACACTTATATGCCCTTGAAAGAGTGGGCGTTCCTGAGGGTGACAATCAACTCTGACTGGTTAACAAGTAATGAGAATGAATATGAGAGGTGGGCTTATTCTAAAAATGTAAGGTTCTTGAGAGCAGAGACTTTTTTTTTTCTTTTCTTTTTCTTCTTTTTTTTCTTCTCTGCATCCTCAACACCTAGCACAGTGCCTGGTACATAGGAAGCATTTAACAAATGCTTGTTCATGGATTCATGAAATCATAAATCTGCTGAATTCCCATATAGAGACTTAGAGACTAAGGCAGAACAAATGGATTTTAACAAGGAAATGGACCAAGACTAGAAAAAATATAGATAATTCTCTGATGTGGAGTGAAATCCAAGTGGCCAATCCACTGTCACTTCTACCCCAGGCAGTGGGTAGGGACAAAAAGCCTCCAAGCTGGTACATACTTAAGTGGTGTTAAATCCAGACAATAAGGTTGGAACCTAATGGATACTTAAATTTGTTTCCCCATTCTTCAAAGTTTTAAACAATGATATTTAGTCATCACAAAATGTGGTTTAAAACATTAGTATTTTCTAAGGAAGCTCATGAATAACTTGAAAACATTTGCTGTTCTCAAAATATGTTTAAAATGTTAAAGGAAAAAAAAACAGGCTAGCCAGAGTTTTAGGGAAGTTGCCCCCCCAAAAAAAAACAACAACAAACTGCTAGGAACCACCACAAGGCCTCCAGTAGCAAATATGCTACCAACTTTAACAAAGCATTTATAAAAATAAACAGAATTCTCTTCCTTTTTAAAAGAAAAAAATGAAAGGGCATTTTTAAAAGACCAAACTTCTCAGAAAAATGTGAGAGACTTCAGCTCCCTTGGCACTTCTTAACAGCACGTAAGGAAATTTAGGGCATCCCCTTAAAGGACTGACCTAGCTAGCTGCCTCGGTGGATAGAAAGCTGGACCTGAATTTGGAAAGACCTGAATTCAAATACTGACTCACTATTTCAGTGACCCTGGACAAGTCATTTAACTTCTGTCAGCCTCAATACACACATATGTAAAAATGGGTATAACACCACCTACCTCCCAGGGTTGTTGCAATAATAAAATAGGATATTTGTAAAGAGCTCTGCAAACATTAAAGTGCTATATAAATGCTAGCTGCACTATACTATTAAAATTAGAGGATAATTAGAATGATGAAAGGTCTTGAATCTATGTCATATAAAGATCAGTTGAAGGAACTGAGGATGTTTAACCTAAAGACTTAGGATAGCCATGAATAACTGTCTTCATGTATCTGAAGGTCTGTCAGGTCAAGTCAACAAGCATTTGTTAGATGCCTGCTATGTGCCAGATACTGCGCTAAATGCTGAGGATACAAAGAAAGGCAAAACAGTCCCTCCCCTCAAGGAATTCAGACTAAACAACTATATTCAAACAAGATTTGTAGATATACGATAATCTCAAAGGGAAGACAGAAATACTAAGGAGGAATGGGAAAGTTTTTTTGCAAGTGGGATTTTAGCTGGGACTTGAAGGAGGTCAAGGGAAAATGAGGAGGAAAGAAAGAATTTATGACAAATATGATAAGTAAGTTAGATTTGTAGTACTTGGCCACAGAGGGCAGAAATGGGAGCAATAAGTGGAAATAGAAAAAAAGACAAATTTAGCTTTGATTTAAGGCAAAACATCCTAATAATGAGGGCTATTCAAATGTGGATTGGGCTGCCCCAGAAGACGGAACTAGTTCCATCCATTTCCTTATTGGGCTCCAAATAAAGGCAGGAAGGTGACAGTTCAAGAATACAGTAGAAGAGATTCTTCTCTGTTGGAGGTTGTAACAGATGGCTTTTGGGGTCCCTAGTGACAGAAAATCTGTTCACAGATCTGTTGCCAATCATATTCATCAACATGCTAAGACATTTTAATAAATGGCCTATCGTATGCTCAGCATCCCATGGCATACCCGTAGCAGCGGTTTCAGCAACTTTATATAGGTCTTGGTTACATGGGGCAGAATGGCAAAGTAAAGATTTACACATCAAAGTACAGATATCAAAAGGGGAAGATCTGCCTCACGTACAATTACAAACTAGTCAATAAACACTAGGGATCAAGCTGGAATTTACAGACTAACCATTAACACTGGAGCTATACTTACTTTACTTGACATGCTCATCTCAAGTAAACAGAGCTGAACCAGAAATTCTCTTCTCATTAACCAGTTAATCACCAGAGCTAAAGTCTGCAAGCACTAGCCAGCTGCGGACTTGCAGTCCTAAGGAAATGGCGGTAATAAAGCCAATACTAAAACTGTGAAGTTCTCAAACTGGGACAGACTAAATCCCACATTCGGGCGGGGGTTGGGGGAGACCGAGCCCGGGGTAGGCGCATCAGGCAGCCCGCCCTCCCCAGGCCTCAGGCGAGGTCGGATTAGAAGGAAAGACCGAGGAATAGAAGGGGAACTGAGAGGTAGTGGGTGGGGAGGGGGCAGGGGAGTGAGCGGAGAGCCAGCTTCTCGGCCCCCAGGCTCCCGGGCCGAGCACCCCTCCCTCCCCGGGGCGGGCCCCTGCACTGCCGCGGGGTCTTTGGAACACTCACCGCGCGCTAGGAACCTAACAGCCGGTCCGCCAAGTAGCTCCGGGCTCCACCTTCACCCCGCTGACGTCAGTCGGGAGCGTCGGGCGCACAGCCATAGATGTCACCGGCGCTTCCCCGTCACCTGACGGAACACGGCCCCTCCCGCGCGGTCCCTCCCCCTCGGGCCGAGGCCACGCTAACGCTTCCCCACGGCCTGAAGCCGTTGGGGACCGGGGACGGGCCCGGCGCGGGCTGAGGCCTGAGGGGCGTCGTGGAGTGGGGTCGTCTGGGGCCGCACCGGCAGCCGCGGGTCTCACTACTGTCTGCAGTTGGAAAGAGGTGCCAGTGAAGGAGAGCGTGAAGGTGGGTGGGCGGGGGAACCGAAAGTGTCATGGCGGCCGTGTTTCCCTGTCACGTGGCCTCCCGGCTCCGCCTCGCTGCTTCCGGTCACGTGCCCACCGTGTCTTCTCAGCCAGCAATGGAGGAGGCGAGGCCCTCCAGCAGCGGAGGCGGCGGCAGCGGGAGCCCAGGCTCAGCCAGGCAGCGCCAGTGAAGAGAGCGACGGAAAGAAGCTTGCCCCACCGACCCTCCCTCAGGGCCCGGGCCGGGGCTCCTGCACGGTACGTCCATGGGGAGCCGGGGAGGGACAGAGGACGCCCGAGCTGCCGAACCTGGCCGCCGGAGCGGGGCGCCCACCCCGGGGGTGCCCAGACACGCGGCCCCGGGCGGGGAGCGCCCCGAGCCGGCGCTTCTCCAGGCCCCGAGACCGAGACCAGCCCGCCCGCCCCTGGGGAAGGAGCCGGCTCCGCTCCGGGGCTCGAATAGGGAACTCGGAGGAGAGAAGAGCCGGGGCTGCCCCTGAGGGCCCCAGGTGAGAGGGCCTCGGGCCCCGCCGCCCTCGGGCTGCGGTTCTTTGCCCAGGGTCCGGAAACTTGGTTTAAAAACATTTTATACATGCAGAGATGACTCTATTTCAGTATTAAGTGGCTTGCTTTATAGTCTTTAATACGTTTAAAAACATTGTTCTGAGGAGTCCCTAGGCTTCACCAGACTGCCCAAGGGGTCCGTGACACCGAAAAGGTTCACCCATGCTCCAAGGAGTCTTGTCTCTGTTGCCCAGGGCCATGTTCATCTTAGGCCCTTCCAACATATGGATGGACCAGTTAATACTCCACTGTCGGTCTTGGGTTTCGTCCCAAGCTGGTTGTCAGGATGGAAGGGGAGGCCACAGAGAAATGGGAGATCTTTGTGTAAAGTTCTCGGGGCTTCCCAAGCTAGATTAGCTTAGAGGGACGGGAGAGAATGGAGAGAGAGGGTCCCTTACCAAGTGAAGTCAGTGAGGCTGGCTTCTTCCTTGTCTTTCTATCTGTAAAATGGAGAGTATGGTGGCAAATTTTCCTCTCTGAGTCCTGCCTAAGAAACTGCAGAAATCCAGCCAGAATGATCCATTTAAGGAAAGTAACCATGAGCTCAGCAAAGTGTTGAATTGGAAACACATTTTGGAATGAGTTAAAGTGTGTTTGGGGAAAAATAACAGTATAAATAAAAGGTCATTCTAGCCATTTGGTATATGTTGGCTGTTAAAGAGCTGCACAGATGTCCTCATCCAGGTCAGAACCTCCAGATAAGCCCCTTCTGCATTGTTTAAATCTTCACCCATTCCAATCTTATTTATGTTTGCTTCTAAGACACACTACCTACTGCTGGGCCAAGTTGCTATCACATTGTAAAGACTTAATGTTGTTTGGCAAACCTTTTTCTCCCATTAGTTCTGCTGAAGCTAATATACCAACCTTCGCCCATCCCCTTCCCCTTCAAAATAAAATACACTTGTCCTTACCAAGTAAGACCTGCTCCGAGTATGACTTGGGCTTTGACTTTCTAGTCCCTTTCTGCCTAAGCATGCTAAATAGCTGTTATCACCATTTATTCTTGTTTAAGGTGGTAATGCAAACTATTTAGACTCTGCACCAGCCACCTCTTCAGACTATGTGTTGGTGTTTGTGTCCCTCCCTTTCTTCCCTTTTGCCAGACTCACTCCTCCCCCAACCCCTCTGCTGCAGAATGAAAATGGTTGAATAATATGGCCTGGGCCTGCAGTTACCATCCTTGTCATTTAGCATAACTGTTTTGCTTTTCTATGTAGTTGCAGCTGGAGATTTTGGTAATTATATTCTTATCTAACATTTTATTCTCTTTCATGTCTCATTAAAGAATGTTAAATCAGTTTACTAATTTTTCATGATCCCACTATTTTTTCTACCAGCAAATAGAACTCTAGATACTGAACTTTTATAGTGGAAGAAATAATAGTCATCTCTGCCAATACAACTTTCCTTTAGAAAAAATGTAGCCAGTTTTCCCTTTTCTGTTACTGAAAGTGAAATGAACGAAAGAAATTTACAGATATAAAACCCAAGGATTTCATATTGACAATTTAGTTTCCTTCCTATACTAAATCTTCTTAAGTAGAGCCATGTTTCTGGTAATGCTTTCCTCCCAATGCATGAGGAAGGCTTAGCTAAAATGAATAGAGATTGGGGCAGCTAGGTGGCGCAGTGGATGGAGTGCTGGCCCTGATTTCAGGAGGCCCTGAGTTCAAATTCGGCCTCAGACAAATAACACATTACTAGCTGTGTGACCCTGGGAAAGTCATTTAACCCCATTGCCTAGCCTAAATAAAAAATGAATGAATAAAATGAATAGAGACATGCCTCATTTTATGCAACAGCAATGTTCCTAATGCTTGTGTGTAAATCAGATATTGGTAGTTACAATGGAACAGACTGAGTCCTATAATAAATCCTTTTGTTATGTTACATAAAGTCATATTTTAGGATGTATGCTTTGTATATGTAAACATATGTGGAATTTTCAGTTGGGTTTTTGGAAGTCAGCTTTAAACTCTGAAGGAGTAGGGTCTTGAACATAGAGCTACTCAAGTAACCCTGCCAGAAGCAATTTGGAATGAGTCTTTTGGTTCTGTTAACTTTTGGCAATTATACCATAATGCCTACCACTCCAAAGGCCAGAAATCATGATTCTAAGATGGGTGGTCTTTTCATGTAATAGACTATTGACTTTGATGATTTTATATTTTTTTATTTCCACATATTGGTCCTAAGTTTGTTAACCGGGAGTAATTCTCTAAATTGAAAATGGATAACATCTGAAGTTCACAATTCTTTTCTTGTTCTATGAAAGTATGAAAATATTAATGGGCTACAAGATCTAAAAAGTAGAATCATAGCCCTAAATAATCTGGAACCTAGATAATCCCAAAGCAAGATCTGATTCTAGCTTCAAGCACTACCTTTTTTTGCTCTGCTGTGGTGCTGAGGAATGCACCTCACAATCCAGCTGTGCTTTCCATTAGCAAGCCCTCTCTGGTGTCCTTTCAGGTTTCGTATTGCTGCTGCTGCTTCTTACTTGGAGTTATCAAACTCCAGGTACCTTGCAAAGAGAAGGTTGAAAGGTTTTCTTCATCTCAGTGATTTCCCCTGCTCCTTGTTAATAGCACATCAACTCTTGACATTTAGAGGGTTATTTACTTGGATGCACAGCAGGGAAATATACGAAATGGTGTGTTTTCAACACAATATACAGTTAGGGAGAGGAATATAATCATAGGATGAAAGGTTAATTGTCCACAGTTTACAAAGATTCTTAGAGTTTAAACCTTGTCCTCTACCATTCAAAGCACGTGTGTCATTTTCTTTAGATTATTTTTGAGCCTTTTATTTTCAGTTTAAGTTCCATAGTTGTGGAATCATCTGGCCAAAGCAGTTTTGTGCATCTTTCTGGGAATCTGCTTCCCCAGGCCTTCTCACTCTGTCATATAGAGTAAAAGTACCTGGACTTAGCAGGAACTTCTATTACCTCATTGCTGGGGCTTCATAAGTTTCCTCACCCTCAGCCTAATGGTTAAGTTTTGTCAAATCCACTCTGTCCCCGACCGTATCTCCCATTGGGAAAGGATTCTTCCCTATCTGTGTCCCAAATTTACCTCTCCTGAAATTCAGGCTTTTTTACTTCTATCACCCTGTCTTGGAGGTCTATGTACTTTGGCACCAAATGAAGGTATTCACCCTGCTTCTTGTTCTGACTGGTCCTCTGAATCATATTTTGGCTGTCACTGATTTAGTCATTCATGGAAAAAAGATTCATCTTGAATCTATATTCTGTAGACTTTTGGACAAGGCAAATAGATCCCTTCTGTGGCCTGTCTCTTCCTGTCCTTATTCTGTAGGTATTCTAAACTTACTTGTTCTCTCATCCTGAACCTCTGCTTGCAGGTGGACCCATTCCCTCTTATCTGCTGAACCAAGCTGGCATGCCAAAGACCAATAGTGACTAAGCACCATTCTTCATGCCAGTTAGCAATTCATTCATTTCCTCATCCCAGGATCAAGTCACTAGGCATTTGGACCTTTCCTCTTCAGGAAATTGACCCAATATCTTCACGATCCTGTACTAATTCAATATCTTCACTAATCCTCTACTTTTTTCTCATTTCAGAAGATAAAGCAGCCTTCCTTTTTGTGTTTAACCCTTCCATTTGTGCCCTCAATTCTTTCCCCTTCCATCCTGCAACACTTTATAATTCATCAGTCATTTCCACTTTCACATTCATCTGTAATCTCTTCCTTTTCACTGCTATTACTGTTTTCGACACTACTAGTTACATCTTTAATTATTACCCAGTCTTGTTTCTGCTCTAGACTGATGGATTGTTCTTCATCTCCTAAGATGGTTTCTCTTTCGTCTCTGTCACTCTAAGTGTATGTCTCCTAAGACTCTGTCCTCGGCCCTCTTCTCTTTTTCTGAACTCTCCTCCTTAGTGATAACCATTCATTTCCATTACTTCACCACTTCCATTAGCCTATTCCATTTGCCTGCTGGATACCATTACATCAGCACTTCAAATTCAACATGTTCAAAATGAAGTTAATCTTCCTATTTGTCTTTACAGCACTACTGTCCTTCCAGTCACTTAAGCTCAACCCTCTGACAGCTTTTATTCTTCTCTGTTCCTTACCCCTATTTCCAGTTAGTTGCAAAATCCTCTTGATTCTACCTCTTGTGGTGTCTTGCATCCCTCCTTTTCCCTTCCACTCACTGCTACCACCCTGGTTCTGGCTCATATCACCTTTTACCTAAATTATTATAATAGCTTCATATACCATCTCCAGATTTTTTGTGATCTTTACACACCTGCCAAAAACTTCCTGATTTTCTGAAATGTTTGCTTATGTTATGGTTAACTATTAGTATATATAAATTAAATTTTCAACTTTTAGAAGTCTGCCTTAAACCCTGGTTGGGTCTTGAACATAGAGCTAACTGCTACCTAAGCAACCTTGCCAAGAGACAATCCAGGGAATGCCTGTAATTCCTTTGGGATAGCCCCATTGGTTCTGTTAACTTTGAGCCATTATCCCTTGGGTCTTACTGTGTTTCTTCTGCATTCAAAACCCTTCAGTGTCTCACCGTTGCCTATAAAAGAGTATAAACTCTTTAACCTGCTATTTAAGAGCATTGCTAATCTGGTTTCGATCATTTCACCATTTATTTCACTGCATACCTGTATGTGTGTCCTATTCCACAGCCAAATTGAACCAATGGCTACTAATCTGACCTTCTTCCTCTCTTTCCTTCCATGTAGACCACCCCATATACCTGAAGGTACCGCATCCATACCTCAACACAAATAAATTATTCTCAAAGCTATATATCCAACGTTAATCTCATTCCTGTGCTAATCCTGGCTGGATATATCCTACATTTACCTGTAACTCAACATATCAGAAAATAAATTCATCATTTTCCCTCCTGGACCTGGTCATAGCATAGCCCTACAAACTTCACTATCTTAGGGGGTAGAAAGGGAACAGCCATTTATTAAGAACCTACTTATGTGCTAGACCCTGTACAAATTTATCTCACTTGTTCTTCACAACAATACTGTAAGGTAGGTGCTATTGTGATCCCCATTTTGCAGTTGAGGAAACGAGAGCAGACAGAAGTTTAGTGACTTGCCCAGAGTCACACAGCTAGTGTCTGAGACTAGATTTGAATTTAGGCCTTTCTGATTCCAGGACCAGTATTCTATCCACTGGGCCATCTTAGTAGTTAATGACACTACTATATTCCAATCACCCAGGTTCATAACCTTATTTCAAGCCCTTGTCACTACTCACTTGGATCATTTTGCTTCCTAGTCATTTTCCATGCTTCCAGTTCAGTAAACAGAGCAGTAAATTATAGATAATTTGAGAAGGAAGCACTAATAACTAGATCAAGGATTCTTGTTTATGTGGTGGACCTCTTTAGCAGTCTGGTGAAGTCAGTGGACCCCTTCTCAGAATAACGTTTTTAAATGTACAAAATAAAATACATGGGATTACAAAGGAAACCAATGATATTGAAATACAGTTATCAAAATTTAAGGCAAAAAAATGGTCATGGACCCCAGGTTAAGAACCCTGAACCAGAGGCATCAAGAAGAGTTTTCCTTAGGAAGTAGAATATGAGTTAACTCTTAAAGGGAACAGGGGACTTATGGGGAATGGAAATGTTTTCAAGCAATGAGAGATAGTCTGTCTGAAGGGAGAGGGGACTGGGAGGGGAGTTTCAAGTTTAAAGAATAGCACCATGGCCGTTTGGACTGATATATAGGGGGCTTGCAACAAAGTAATGTGTAATAAGTCAGAAAAGATAGGTGGGAGCCAGATTAAAAAGATTTTAAATTTGTTGTTTGGACCGGTAGGCATGTTACAGTAGATAGAGTGCCCGACCTGGAGTCAGGAGGGCTCTTTCTGAGTTCAAATCTGGCCTCACATACTAGCTGTATGACCCTCTGGAAGTCACTTAACCCTGTCTGCCTCAATTTCCTCATATGTAAAATAAGCTGGAGAAGGAAATGGCAAACCACTGTAGTAACTCTGCCAACAAATGATACCATGACCATTTTGGCTGGACCATAGAAGACTTACAAAGAAGTAATGTGTAATAAGTCAGAAAAGATAAGTGGGAGCCAGATTTAAAAGACTTTTAAATGCTAAACTGAAATTTGTATTTTATCGTAAAGGCCATTAGCAACCACTGACAAATTTTGAGGGAGGAAAAAATGGCAGCAGGAGTCGATTAAGAGGCTGTTGCTATAGTCCTAAGGAGTAGTGATGGTGACATTGGTAGAACCTACAAGACTTGGTAATTGATTGGATAGTGGGGAGGCATTGAGGGAAGAGTCCAGGATGGGTGAGGTTTTTGCAGGTCTGGGTGACGAGGATAGGATGTGGGTGCCGTCAACAGAAACAGAAGTTTGAAGGAGGAGCAAGTTTCAGGGAAAGAATTCTCTTTTGGACATACTAAGTTTGAGCCACAAGCAGGATCTCCAGGTCAAGATGTGCACCAGGAAGCCGAGGATTTGGGAATGAAGTCCAGAAAACAAAGTGAAGCTCGACATAAAATTTGAAAACCATCTGCATGAAGATGATAGCTGAACCTGTGAGAGTTGGTGTGAGATGCTGTGGAGAACAGGGCCCAGATAGAACACAGAAAACATGTATGTGCATAATATTTAAGTATGAGTACCCTTCTCATAACTGCAGACCATCTGCACCTCTCTCATCCTCTGTAAATTAAATACTAGAGTGATGACCCTCCCAAACCCCTGGATTAAAAGTTTCATAACATCCTGAATGACAGACTTCTTCCATATCCACTTCATTACAACCACAGTCAAAGCCTCATCATCATTGAGATTGCTCTCCTTCCAAAGTATGCAGTTGTGAATTTCACCTCTAGGTACAACTTTTTTGTGATTTCACTTCTATCACTTGCTTAAGCCTTCCAACCTTTCTTCTCAACCTTTGGTCCTTCCTTGTTCTGCCTGTCCATCAACCTGCTTCTGCCTTTATTTCACTACCTACTCAGCATGAACCATTTCATTGTAGTTTCCACTAACACCGCAAATTCCCTTACCTCCTGACTTTTTACCCTCATCTCTCTTAATTCCCAGCCTTCCACAAGTTCCTCATCTGCTTTCTGAGCTTTACTAGAGACACAGAGGGGCCTTCCATACTGGAAAACATGTCTAACTGGGAGTTAGGAAAGATTTGGGTACTAATCCTGTGTCTGACATTTACTAAATGTGTGACCTTGGCAAGTCACTTAAACCTACAAAGCCTGTTTCCCCATTCGTAAAATTGGACTAATATCCAATTGGGCTAATAACCTCATGGGATTGTTGAGAGAATCAGACTGAGTAAATGTATATTCTATGCTGTGCAAACCTTAAAATGCTAGATAGATCGTTCAGGTCTGCTTTAACACTTGCTTTGGAAACAGAGATTTGTTCCTATGAGATTGATATATTAGGAAACACAATTGTGCATGATTCTGTCCTCAGAAACAGCCCTATTGGGCTACACAAAAATGCACACACCTCACACATTTAGCTCACCAATATGTTATCCTCCAAAGTTGTATTTTACTATTCTTTCACATTTGTGAACTTTACTATATTTTTAAAAACCTTCATTCAACATTCCAAACATATTTAAGCATCCTGATTCAAAAGTGCCAAGCAGTACATACAAGAGGAAAGCTTTAAGAATTGAGGAGAACCTTGAAATAATAAAAACATCTTGAAATGAGAGAATATGTGATATCTCCTGAGCAACAGGGAGATTTCCAATAACCTTCCTTTCACCCCTTCACAATAACTCAAAAGCTACAACCCTTCCTATAGTCATTGCCAGGAGTGAAACCTCAGGTCCTGGTCAAGGTAAAGTGCCATATTTATTTTATATCTCCAGGTGAAGGTAGGAGCTGTAAGTGGAGAAGGCCTGGTCCTGCCCATAAGCTCCACACACCCATGTCTGTTCTCTACCCCCACCCTTCAATGTCTAGTCAGCTCTACTTTCTACCATGGCTAGGGCCAAGGACACTGCCACTATTTATTTTGTAATATGTGTGTGTTTAACATGTGTAACACTATGTTTCCATTTGTATTAGGTCCCTATCTTTTTTTATGACAAGTTTTTGAGAACTGTACCCCTATCCCTATTTCTTCCCTGAACTTGTGAATTTTATTAGTGATTTTTAGCAACAGAATTTCTAGGCCAGAGGTGGGGAACCTATGGCCTCAAGGTCACATGTGGCATGGAGGCCCCAGGTTCCCCACCCCTGCTAGGCTATGGCAGAACTGACTTAGAGGATAGCGGCTGCACCTGAGGTGGTTAGAGCACTAAGGTGAAAGGATTTGCCTGGGGTCACACAGCCAGTGCATGTCAGAGGTGAGATTTGAATTCCACTACTCGATACCTCCTCCCTTTTTATTATAGTCACAAGCAGGCTCTTTATCACACTGATGGTGCCAAACTTTTGCCTTTCTTCTCAAGTCTCCAACCTTACACATTTACCCTTTCCTTTTTAAAGAAAAGGAAACCTCCTATATCACTGAGATGCTAATGGTTGAACATCAGTTTTTCTCTTACCCCTCAAAATTTCTCTGCATCTTTGCTATATAGCACCCACATTCCATATCTAACCCTTCCACTTATCCTGTCAGTCCCCTCCATTCCTGCATCTTCCAAGACCTTGTGCTTCAGCAATTATTCCTCACTTCATGTTCAGTCTTTCTTCTATCCATTTACCCTAACTGCCAAACTTCTTAAGGGTGTAGCCCATTCAGTGATTAAGGCTTAATAAAAATGAGGCCTAGAATGGTTTTAAAGCAAAATAGATCTGGGAGGTGAAGACCCGCAGGGTTTCTGCCCAAAACTGAAACAATTGTTATTTACATTCATTCTGAGCCAATCAGGGCCCAAGTAGGGCTTGGTCTGTGACCAGAGTGATTTGGGGTTAAGGCTGGTCTTTAAGAGAAAAAATCAAAACAACCTTAATCACTGAATGGGCACTGCCTCAGTCATACTGAGACATGTTAAAGACTTGAGCTTGAAAAGGCCAAGGTCCCCTACTGCATCCTGCCATCTCCAGTTGTCCTGATCTATGTCTGGCCACTGAGGGGCAGCTGGGTGGCACAGTGCATAGAGCTCTGGCCTTGGAGTCAGGAGGACCTGAGTTCAAATCTGGCCTCAGACCAAACACTTGACACTTACTAGCTGTGGGACCCTGGGCAAGTCACTTAACCCCCAATTGCCTAACAAAAACAAAAAAAAACCCATGTCTGGCCACTAGACCAATACAGCCCCAGAGGAAAAAGTGAAGCTAGTGACTTTGCACAGCCATCCCTTACCCAAATCCAATTCACTTGCGTGCCATGGTACCACCTCCCTGATGTCATGGTCCTCTTGGAGAACAGAGGACAAACAGCAGCCTCTATGAGTACAGAACTTCCAAGTTGGACAACGTGGCTTCTTTCTTTTTTCCTTCTTTTACTTCCCTCTCCACATGGGGTATCACACCCCTACCTGCCAGTGCTCTGCCCAAAGGGAATGTAAATTTTAATCCCTAAACTTGTATATAGGTAAATCATAAATGCCCTTTGGTTTTGATCTTACCATTTGTACATTAGCTTTCCTTTACCTTCCTAACGCATAATTGTTCTACCTCAAAGTTCTATACTTTGTTCTCTCTCTCTCTCTCTCTCTCTCTCTTTCTCTCTCTCCCCCCATATATATATATGTGTGTGTATATGTATATATGTGTGTGTGTATATATATATATACACATATATATATATTCTCTCACCTGCTGTTCTCATCCATTCCTATAGCCTCAGCTATTAAATATCTAGATGGTATCTATCTCTAGCCCTGATAATTGCTCCCAAACTGTTCCAGACCAATATTTCCAATCGCCTAGGTAACCAGCTCAGACCTTAAACTTTTGTTTGTCTGAAATTGCACTTACCCCTAAAATCTATTTCCTCTTTGTAATTTCCTTGTTTTAATTCAAGGGGACCACCACCTTCCCAGTTGCCCAGGTTCAAAGCACAAGTCTTCTTTGACTTTTACTCCCTTATCCACTGAGTTCTCTCATTTCTTTCTTTAGGATCTCTCACATCCCATCACTACTCTCCTCGTTCAGGCCCTCATTGTCTCTCTCTTAGACTAATATCACAACAGCCTCCTTATCAGACTTTCAGTCTCTGGGCCCTACAATCTCCAGCCCTTCACGATGCTTTCAGATTAATCTTCCTAATGAATAGTTTTGATTTTAAGATTATTGGACATTTAGAATTATAATAATGGACCATAGAAATCATCTGTTCCAACTCCATTATTTCCCAGATTCTGAAGCCCTAGAAGTGAAGTGATGAGTGACAGCTAGTTAATGGTAGAACTAGAACTAAATTATCACTTTACTCAGAAGTTTTCAGTGGCTTCTCACGATATTTTCAGATTCACCCAGCCATGATTCCATTGAGATGATTACTCTTCACTGGCAAAGATTTTAACCCTGTGCCTGCCTCAGTATGACTTTTTTTTTTAATTTCTGTGACCAAAAAAAACCTGGGCTCTTGTCCTCTCATCTAAGCTATGACTCTGTTACCCCAGCAAACTAGGCTGCTTAATAATCCCTGAATATAGCCTAGACTTTCCTTCTCCCATACCTCTTAGATGAGGCTTGTCCTACAGCCTACAGTGCCTTTTTCCACATTCCCAGCACACTTTTCAGTGCTTCAGGGTCCAAGCAGGAGTAATCTCTCTTCTGAAATACATCACCAGTTTGTATTTCTCTTTAGTGTACTTTAACATGCTAGCCCACATTGTTGCTTACATGTTTTATTATTCACTACTAGACTGTGACTTCCATGAGGAGAGATGAGCATTATAGCTTGTCCTTACTTCTTCTCCAGCGTCACGAGGCACAAAGCAAATGGTGTGAGTTGAATGGTGGTTTAAACGTCTCACTTTTCATTTGCTTTTGAGGGGGAAAGAAAACAGTGTGACTCAGTACTAAACCGGCATGTATGCCCATTGGCCTATTAATAATCTCATGTAATCAACAGGTTCTATGTTAATAGGTAGGAACATAAGATGGCTAAATCCCCCAAGTTCATTTCTCACATGTTACAGGTTATACTATATGCTGTGAAACTTAGGATATTCCTGGAATTCTGGTCCTTGGAAGCTTTTATAGGCTTTGTTCACAGGTGGGAATAGGAAAAGTAGGTTACAGATACTCCCTAAAGGAAAACATATCTCCAGAGAGTGTTTGGAAGGACTCCAGTCGCAGAGCCCTGATCTTGCAGGTGAGAAGCTAGTATGTTGCAGTAATAGAGCCAAGCATGGGGAGAGAAGGGGGGAAAAAAACATTAAAAATAACCGATGAGCCAGAGTTCCAGAATTATTCTTCAGAAACATCTAGAGGCCATCCAGAATTGCACTTTCAAAAAAAAGCCATTCCAACCTTGAAGAGTTGGTGGAGAATAGTACTGCTCAGTAAAGCAACTAGATAACATTAGCTTTTGAGGATTGATGCAGTTGAATTCAGTTTATGAAACATTAAGTTCCTACTTCGTTTAGAAAACCGTACCAAGTGCTAAGATACAGGAAGACAACTATCCCACCACCCCCAAGATACAAATGTACCTTGTTAACACTACAACGGCTGGTTCTGGGATCCTGGCACCCAGACTAAGTAGGCAGTCTCTTACTGAGAAAGAAGTTGACTTGAAGTATGCAAAGCTTGTTAAGAAATTTTAAATGAAATCAACAAATACAGGATAGTTATGGAGATTTGATCATTAAAAGATAGGGAAAATGTGACTGAAGCAGAAAGTAAATATTCAGTCCCTGAAGTTGAAGGTTTGAGGCCTTGTATCAGACAGTTTTGTTTGGAGACGTAGCATGGAACTCTATAAAAGCAATATGGGTTTGAAACAGTAGGAAAAAAAATGAACTTGGTACTGAATTTGAGAAGCCTGAATTAAGGTCTCACCTTTGCCACTAACAGACTGACACTGGGCAAGTTCTTTAATTTTTCTGAATCCATTTTCCTTATCAGTAAAATGGAGAGTTGGACTAAATGTTCTCCTCTTCTAGCTTTAAAGCAAACTTTCTAAACTAGCTAATGCTTTTTATAGGCATTATAATAAGTAATTAAAAATAAATTTATTTTTTTAAGCTGTACAAGAATGTCTATAGCAATATTATACATAATAACAAAAAGGAAAAACCAGGAAACCACCCGAATTCCCAGTGTTTAGGGAGTGGCTGTGCAAATCTTAGGTACCATAAATAATGGCTTACAGAGAATATACAGAAATATGAAAGTGTCTCCATAGAAATAATACAGATAAAAAGAGCATAGCTCAGTGGGCTGTACTGTTTTTAAAATTGTTTGGATTTATAATCTTAAAGATCAGGTTTTATATGGAATGAATTAATGATAACTGTCACTGATACCTGTGCTCAGTCTTATGATTGAAAAGTATGCTATTTAAATTCCAGCCTAAGAGTCGTACTGTATGAATAGTGGTGTGTTGGTTGATACCTCCAAGATGAACAGCATAGATATTTGCTTTTAAAATTAAAAACTGTTCCAGAAACACAAGTTCTACTTAGAATGCTAGAATACTATTCTGTCTTAAATGTTGCTCCTATATTAGCAACATTTTTGTGCCTTGTTAACATCAGACTTAAAAGGGTAACCATGCCTTCATTTTTCTCCAATAGCACCTTCCAGCCAGCATGGCAACTTCATCAGAAGAGGTCTTACTGATTGTAAAGAAGGTGCGGCAGAAGAAGCAGGATGGGGCCTTGTACCTCATGGCAGAAAGAATAGCTTGGGCACCTGAAGGCAAAGACAGGTTTACAATCAGCCATATGTACGCGGACATTAAATGTAAGTCATTCATCTAAAGCAGAAAATTTGGTTTTTTAACATTTTGATAACTGTATTTCAATAAAATTTGTCTCCTTTGTAGTCCTATGTATTTTATTTTATTGCGTTTAGAAACATTATTCTGAGAAGAGATCCATAACCAGACTGCCAACAGGACCCATAACACACAAGTTCTAAAGGTTACGTATTATATTTGCAAGCACATTTCAGAATAACTCTGATGCATTTGAGAGGCAACATAGAGGTGTGGAAAGAGCCAGCCTTGGAGCCAGGAAGACATGGATTCAGCTCGAAGCTCTTCATAAGTGACTCTAGCTTTGAGGTCACTTAACTGCTTAGTTGTAGAAAAAGTGCCAAGGCAAATTGATAGGTGGCCTTTCCTCATCTAAGTCTTCCCTGTAGCAATTAAATCACTGATCCATTCGCTCTCCCTGTCTTTATGATCTGTTCACATGATCTATCCTGGTAATTGGCCATCAGCTATAGAGAATCATTAGATTTGCCTGGGTTTTGAGTTGGAGGGGAATGGGGGTTGTTTGTTTTTTTTAAGTAAGGCATAAGATGTTTTCATGTTTTATTTAGCTGTAAAGCTGTTTTTAAAAATCTCTTTTTGCTACCTTCAAGTTTGCAAGTTTAGCTTTGAACACATAAAAATCAGGATAAATATAGAACTTTGTGGTGTGACAGAAAATTCATTACATTTTGGTTTTAGTAGCATTTTACTGTATCATTCTTCCACTTTGGTTCTAACTGGAATTAGAACCTTTACTCAGAAAATAACCCTCCACTTGTCTCAACTTATGAGAGACCCAGGATTGAATAAGCAAGTAACTCCTTAACTGGATTGTAACTTAGAGTTTTTCTGGTTCACAAGTAGCAACTGTGCTCACCTTCATGTTACTGTGGCATGTATCCCATAATACTGTATTAATGAGTTAACACATCACAATTGGTAATGTAGGATACAGGGAATACTTGGGAAAGTGTAAAAACAGTTGTTGCAGGTAAAATCCCATTATACTTGAGGATTCAAGGAACACAATTCCAAATAAAGCCAACTCTTCCACAACTTCTGAACATTTAAAGCTTAGCACACTGCCTGGCACATAGTACACATTTAATAAATGTTTGTTCTTACTACGTACCAAGCAGTGGAGAAAGAAGTGAAATGTCCAGTGGGCAATTGGTGATATGTCATTAAAGCTTAGGGGAAAGATTTGGACTGGATATTTGAGCCATTTATATAGACATGATAACCCCCTGAAGTTGATAAAGTTGCCCAGAGAGAGAAGGGCCTAGGACAGAGCCTTGGGAGGTCCCCACAGTTAAGACATGTGAGATGGTTCAAGAGCCAGCAGAGGAGACTGAGGAGTTGTCAGGTAAGAGAAGAAACAAGACAAAGGGGCATCACAGCAACCCACTGAGAGAGAGAGAGTAGTCAACAGCTTCAAATGCCACCGCTAGATTGAGGAGCAGGACTTGGGAAAAACCATCAGATCTCCAGCTAAGGAATCATTGGTAACTTTGGAGAGAACAGTTTCATTTGAATGACGAAGTCACTCAAAGATTGAGGAGTGAGTGTAGACAACTTTTCAAGAAGTGTGGTTCGGTACAGCAAGAAGCAGGTTATTAGGTCAGAAGCTGGGGAAGTCACATCTGTGCTGAATGAGTAAGGCAGTCAATTAGGAAGGAATAAAAAGATGGCCTCGATGCAGTGAGAGCCCTATTGAGATTGGATAAAATGAGTATGTAACGTACCCAGTCTGCAGGGGGGTGACTTCCTCCTGCTGTGTGAAAGTGACCGGGAGTGGGGGAGTAGGAAGCTCTGGGCAATACTAAGTAGAGTGGCTGACGTGCCGTGGAATCTGGGAAAGACAGGTCTCAGGGCCAAAACAATCCAGCACCAAGAGCATTTTGTTCACTGAGATGGAGATTGCAGTGAGCACGGAGAAGATGTGGGCTGTGACTGAGTGAGAGACACACCGGTTGGATAGGGCTGAGAAGGAAGAAAAGAAGAGAATGTGAGGTGGGAAGTTTGCTCCTACATGACTTATAATTGATGAATGCAGGGATGGAGAAACGAGAGGGACAGTTGAGTAATGGTAAATTGCAAGTCTCCAGGTTTGGGCAACTCCAAAGAGTCCTGGCTCATCCAAGTGGTGGGGACAATCATGCTGCTGTTTCAACTGGTTTCTCATCCCTCACCCCCACCCCACTCCCATGGAGTCTGGAGAGCTAGGTCAGGAAGAGACAGAAGGGCCCTGGCCAGCCTAAGTGGAGTCAGGGTCATTGGTTATTAGGATTGCCCAGGAGCCCTGCCCCTTATATCCACTGGGGCTGCCTGGAATGTATTTTCACAGAGAAACAGTTTTATAGATAGTTTCTGTAGAACTCGTAATAGTGCTATGCTTGGGCCACACGGTAGACTAAAGAGGCTTTTATAGACTAGTCTGGGAAGCTAGCTACCATTTCCTTAGGAAATTGTTACAATTTACAAATAAAGTTTTGGAGCTTCTTTTATTAGCATTTCTGCAGCAAGAAGACCTAGCCTTGTAGTTTTGAGAAGTCTATACTTTTGGTATCAATTATACCATTTGAATTATAGGACACACTCTTATCTTAGTCTGCTTTTCTACATATTAGCTACAGAGCATCAGCAATACAATGAGGGTGCTTATTAAGTGCCTGCTAAGTACCAGGCTGGCACTGTTAGGTACTGAAATAGAAAGACAAAAATGAAACAGCCCTGACCTCAAGGAGCTTAACAAGCACTTACAAACAAAATAAATATCAGATAATTTGCATGGATAAGGACACTAGCATCTGGGGAGACCCAGAAAATCCTCATGTGTAAGGTGACAATCAGAATATCTAACATTATTGAAGTGCTTTAAGGTTTGCAAAGCACTTTACAAATATCATTATCTTCCATTTTACTTGAGTTGGGTTTTGAAGGAAATTAGGTTCTGAGAAGCCCAGGTGGAGGGGTAGTGTGTTCCAGGAAGAGGAGACAACCAGTGCAGGAGATAAAGTGTCCTATGAAGAGCAAGAGGCCCAGTTTGACTGGATCGCTGAGTGCAGGAAGAGGAGTAAAGCAGGAAAAGGTTGTCAAGGTTGGTTCTGATAAAGTCCTTCAAAGCCAAACTCAGGAGCTTATATTTGATCCTAAAAGCCTTTAAAGTTTAAGTAGTGGGTATGACGTGATCAGACCTGTGGACCTGTCCTTTTGGAAAATCATTTTAGCAGCACTCTGGAGTCAAGTGAGGAAAGATTAGAGGCAGTGACACCAGTCAGGCCCTTGTGGTAGTCCAGGGGAGGCCCGAACTAAAATGAAAAACAATAACTTATAGGGTTGTGTTGGGTGGGAACAAGGAAGTCAGGATGGATCTGATTTCATCTACATGGGGAATTCCTGTTCAGAGATTACATAGAGTAGCACAGATCCAGTTTATCCCTAGCTTATAGTCTTGGAAGGTTACGTGAAATACTGACAATTAAGGGATGCGCTCGTAGTCATATAGCAAGTATATGTTAGAGGTAGAATTTGAACCAAGATGTTCCTGACTCCAAGATTGACCTCCCATCTACTATGCAGCGGGATATTCTGCCTCAGTGTTTTAGATTATATTGTAAATTTCCACAGTGAAAAACAATTATGGTCACTTGATATAGAAGGGGGCGTGTCTGTTTTAAATCAAAGTTACATCATACCTGGGGTGTCCTTCAGTTGTATTTAGCAAAATAAATTTCACATAAATTTTAGGAAGATGCCTTAACAGTGAGTGGTCATTGTGGGTAGAGCCAGATTTGGAGCGTGCCAAAAATGCCAACTGTCTAAAAGCCTTAAGTTGACTTAGATCTTTAGCTAAAGATAAGCAGAGCTTGTGTATGTGAAAATGCCATCAGTGTATTATAATGAAAAATAAAATCATTTAAATAAGGAAAAACCCTTCCAGTCTTGGTTTCATTCTAAAGAAGAGAAGTGGGAGGTTGTATGGGAAAGTTGCCATGAGACCTATTCGCCAAGGCTGCTGTTTGTTTGTTAACATCAAAAAATCTAAACTTATGTAACTATCATGGTGGGTTTGGCTTTGTTAATGAATTATCTTTAACGAAAATATTCTCATCATGATCTTTCTGATCTAGGGCTCATTGTAGCCTTGATTATAGACAGGTAGATGAGAAGTTTTCCGAGGAAACTGTTGTCCCTCAAGGACAAGAAGCAGCTTGGGATCCTGCGTATCTCCACATGTTGAAGCAGTGGCTGCTCAGAAGCTGCTGGCTTGTGGACCTGGTTTAAAGGCATCTCTAAAGACCATCTTGTCGTGTTCCTTGTCACCGTAGGGAGCAGGGTGGCATGACCCCAAACTTGGGGAGAAATAGGCATAGTCTACCATCTGAGGCCCTGCGGCATAGCCACTTAATGAACACGTGCTAATTAGCCTCATGTTTGTTTTTAGGCCAGAAAATCAGTCCAGAAGGAAAAGCTAAAATCCAGCTTCAGCTGGTCCTACATGCAGGAGACACAACCAACTTCCATTTTTCCAATGAAAGCACAGCTGTAAAGGAGCGAGATGCTGTGAAAGACCTTCTTCAGCAGTTGCTACCCAAATTCAAGAGGAAAGCCAATAAAGAACTGGAAGAGAAAAACAGGTGAAGGGCAGGGAGAAGCAAGTGCGTGGCCGTCAGTCTCTTCGTCTATGTCTTGTTATTCCCACTTGGGCTGCCTTTGAGGTTGCCCGCTGTAGTGATAATGCCTTTTACTAGTAAGAAGGCTTCTGACTTTTCAAATTGCTTTCCTGTATCTTTCCATTTAAGCCTAACAATGGCCGTAAGATAGGGATTATTATTGCCATTTTACAAATGATGGAAGTGACACTAAGAGAAGTTAAGTAGTTTGACCAAAGTTACGCAGCCGGTCACTGGCAGGGCTGAAATTGGAATTTGTGTCTCCTGATTCCTGAGATCATGGTCTTTTCACTGAGGCATACCAGACTATCTATTTAAGGAACTGAAGGGGAAAAAGGGAGAGGATGCGTGCCCACTTTAGATATCAGGAGAAAATGTCACCTTGCTGTCTTGCAGAGACATAAAAACCACAGAAATGAGAGTGGGGGTTGGGAGAGATTGCCTCAGGATTTGGGTTTAAAATTTACTATAATTCTTCAGGCCGTCAGTATATGTGTCTACTCAGTGTTTTCATCAGTGGTCAAAATTTTCCTGGGCAAGATAGTCACTGGAAAAAAATGTGTGCTGAAAATTTGTGCCTCTCACACCATCCAAGGCAGTGCTGTTCCATTATGACCCATACCTACCTCCAGCTCAAATATACTCCCTTCTAAATGCTTTCTACTTTGATTATTAAAGAAGAAATGAAAGGGTCCATAGTGTTGACCTTTGATATCAGTTCAGGATTATGTGTTTTGATGCTGCTTGTTTTTGAAACTTGAAGCTGAATGGTACATTACTCTAGAAAGTTCAATTTTTATTTAATACATTCTATCACCAGAATGCTGCAAGAAGATCCTGTTTTGTTTCAGCTTTATAAAGACCTGGTTGTGAGTCAGGTGATCAGTGCTGAGGAATTCTGGGCCAATCGTTTAAGCATGAATACTGTGGATAGCCCTGCAGCATCCAATCACAAGCAGGATGTGGGCATTTCTGCAGCATTTCTGGTATGTGACCTGCTTTTGTTCTCAGACTTCTAAAGAAAGAAAAATTGGAAATTATGTGCCTGACAGTATATAGAAGTTTGTAGTGTTTATGCCAGATCTTCCACCAGAGCTTTGGTATTTTCTGGCAAGAGTAAAATGTTATATTGAATTTAAAATTCTTTATCTATGTTCTCAATCTGTTAAAATAATATTACATATTAAACATGTCTATTTTGACTTCTGTTTTTGCCATTTGTGCTTTCTTGTCCTTTAGACCAACTTGGAGTAATTAGTTGGCGTTCAGCTTGTTGATTATTCTAGTTCTGAGGCTATCTGAGCTTTAAGCAAAGCAGCCTATATTCAATATTGGCCTGTTAACTAGTCCTTTTTTCCCCTTTGTTTTAATTTATGGCTTCATCTGTTCTTAGAATTCTGCCTTCTGGTGCATTTTTGTAATTATCTAAGTTTAAAAATGCATTATAAAATTGAGAGAAATACAGTATAGTAGATAGAGAGCTGACCTCAGAATCATCAAGACCTGCCTGTGTTAAAGGCTCACTTCTGACACATACTGGTTTTACGATCCTGAGAAAATCACTTGATCTCTCATTGCCCAGGCAATTACTTTAGGCTATAGGTGGCTGGTCCTCATTGGTAGAGGGAACTTATTCACCTGGGAGTTCCCTCTACCATAAAGTTAAGCAGTAACTGTTTATATAATTTTGAAGGTAGATGAGGTTCCCAGGACAGGATAAATATTCAGCAGTTGTCCACCCTTTGCCACCCTTGGAATTAAACATTGTGCTACATTGTGAAATTTCCTAGAAATAAAATTTTTCAGAAGTTGGCTTTTGGTCATATAAAACCAGAGCTTTGGGGCCCTGACCTAGTAACAGAGAAAAAGGCCAGGGAGGAGATAGCAACCCAAGTGGTTGAGAAAGCCTGAAGTGTTGTGCCCTGCACCCAGTTTATGGTTAGCCCTCAAGTGTTATCCTTCTTGTGTCATTCCAATTGGCTTCTGTTTGTGTTCTTTCTCTTAGGCTGATGTCCGCCCCCAAACAGATGGCTGTAATGGTCTAAGATACAACTTAACTTCTGATATCATTGAGTCTATATTTAGGACCTACCCAGCAGGTAAAAAGTTACTATTCCATCATTCTCTCTCTCTCTCTCTCTCTCTCTCTCTCTCTCTCTCTCTCTCTCTCTCTGTGTGTGTGTGTGTGTGTGTGTGTGTGTGTGATGCACTGCCTCCTTGAAAAGTCAGCTCCCGATTCTTGCTGTTCCTTCGTTAGTTGAAGAGCCTTTCTTTTCTTTTTTTTTCAGTTTGTCTTCTCATAGCTAAACTTACTTTGATTAGATTAGATTTCTCTGGAAGATTAAGAACAACCTTTTTATTTTTAGATTCACGGAGTGAACCACATAATCCAAAACATTTTGTTTCGTTTAGAATTATATATTCACATTAATTTTATACTGCTTCATCATCTACTACTTGTGCCTAGCTTCTCTGTAATATCATTCATAGCCTCAGAGATAGATAAGATTTTAGGGACTTCAAGGTACCACCTACCTGCCTTACTAGTTGTACTCAGTTTCCTTTATGGGATCACAATCCGTGTCTTACTACCTCTGTGGGGCTGTACCTAGATCTATCCAGAATCTTCTTTCTCTATTAATTTTCTTTCTTGGTGACTTCAAGTCCCACGAGTTCAGCTGGCCTATGTAATCAAAAGACACCTGACTCTATATCCCCCACCTTGATCTCCTGCATGCCAGACCTGCATCTCATCTGCCTCCTAGACTTATCCACATGGGTATCCCATTGAAACTCATCATGTCCAAGAAGCTCATCATCTTTCCCCAAACCCACCCCTCCACTTCCTACTTCTGTCAAGGTCACTACTGTTGTCCAAGTCACCAGGGCCCCAGACTCTAGAAAGCATTGTTTACACTCTTTCCCACCAACAGTGACCCGTTAGCAATTGCCAAGTCTGGTCAGTTCTGCCTCCACAAAATCTCTCATGCATGTTCCTTTCTTTCCACAAGCACTGTAGCCACCCAGATTCACACACTTCCTGACCTCTCAGCAGGAATGTCACAATGGTCTTCTGATGGATCCTCCTTCTCGCCTGACCTCGCAGACTAATATTCCTGTGGCCGAGGCCCTTGACAACCTGCCTTTTCAAACTTACTGAACGTTACTCTTTCTCACACAATCTTTA
Source organism: Vombatus ursinus (assembly GCF_900497805.2). Lineage (NCBI taxonomy): Eukaryota > Metazoa > Chordata > Mammalia > Diprotodontia > Vombatidae > Vombatus > Vombatus ursinus. The sequence goes on along the minus strand of NW_020954980.1, from coordinate 786,265 downwards.
CTATCGTCCAACTCACCTTCTCATTGTTTGCTGTACAGGATGTTCTTGTCCCATTTCCATATATAGGCTGTCTCCCATACCTGGAATGCTCTCCTTCTGTTCCTCGGCCTCCTAGAACTTCAGCTCCCTTCAAGACTTCTCCCTGATTCCCCTAGTTGTTAGTGATTCTCCCTCCTTCCCAAAAAATTACTAATTCTCATGTATATTTATTTATCTATGTCTAGGTTGTTTCACACACACACACTCACACTCACACACACTCACACACACACCTCACCTTTAGCTCCCTGAGGATAAAAACTATTGTTTTTGTTCTTGTTTCATCAGCACTTAGTACAGCATAGCACAGCATATGTTGGTACTTAATATATGCTTGTTGAATTAAATTAGCTTATGCACAATTCCCCTGTACGTTGTCTAACATCATTGATCATACATTACATTTTTGGACAATTATTATTAGAAAGATACCCCTTACAGAGGTATGGTCTGCTTCCCTGCAGCTGTAATTCATTAGTCCTAATTCTCACCCTTTGGAACTACACCGCATAAGTAGTCCCTCTTCCATGTTGTGGCCCTTCATATATTTTAAGAACACTCATATCCAACTTAAATCTATTATTCTTCAGGCTAATTACTTATGGCCTTGTTTTGAGTCTCTTTTGAGAGCTTAGTAATGGAAATTTGTTTTAATTTGTTTTGCTTTTAAGTAGTGTCTAGGTTCTCTGTAGCTTTTTTTCATTATACAGCTTATCTGTTCTGTGTTTCCCCACAGTAAAAATGAAATATGCAGAAAACGTTCCACATAACATGACAGAAAAAGAGTTCTGGACACGATTTTTTCAATCCCATTATTTTCATAGGGATCGGCTTAACACAGGGTCAAAAGATCTCTTTGCAGAATGTGCCAAAATGGATGAAAAGGGTGAGTGATTTTTGTTATCACTGTCAGCATTCTGATTTAGATTAAGGGTTGTTTATTTCTAAAATGATGTGAATTGGCGCACCTTTGAGTTTTATTTTATTTTCTAGGTTTAAAAACAATGGTGTCACTAGGAGTGAAAAACCCACTACTAGATTTGACAGCACTGGAGGATAAATCATTAGATGAGGTAAGGAAAAATGGAAGGCTTTTATTAGAGAAGAACGGAATCCCACATACACAGTTTTGAAGCAGTCTAAGGCAGGAATTCTTAACCATGGGGCCCATAGATCGATATCAGGGGGCCTGAACTTGAATGGAATTAAATCTTTAATTTCTACTAACTACTGACTGAAATTTAGTATTTCTTTCAGTTATTAATATAGGCAAGAAACCGCAGTAATATTAGGCCTCATCACACTAACCAAGGGGCCTATAAGATAAAAAATATTAAGAATTCTGAAGAACAATTTGGAATTATGCCCAAAAGGCTATAAAACTGTGCATACCCTTTTACCCTGGGTCTCTCTTGCCCCAATGAGATCAAAGGAAAAGGACTTATATATACGAAATATTTGTATCAATTCTTTTTATGGTGGAAAGAATTGGAATTTGAGGGGATGCATATCAGTTGAACAAGTTGTGGTGTGTGCTTGTGTTGGAATGCTATTGTGCTATAAGAAATTGGGGGGGGGGTCAAAAAAACCTAGAAAGACATGAATTGATGCAAAATGAAGTGAGCAGAACCAGCAGGACATTGTACACAGTAACAACAATACTGTAACAATTACCAGCTGCAAACAACTTAGCAATTCTGATCAATACAGTGAGCCAAGACAGTTCCAAAGGACTCGTGATGAAAAATACTGTCCACCTCCAGAGAGAACACTGATGAACTCTGGGTGCAAACTGAAGTATAATTTTTTCACTTTATTTTTCTCATTTTTTTTTGGTTTGTTTTTTGCAACATGTGTAATACAGAACTATGTTTTGCATGATTTCAGACATATGATTGATACATTGCTTGCCTTCTCAGTGGGGTGGCAGGAGAGAATTTGGACCTAAAAATGGGGAGGGGATGAAGAATGTTAAAAATAAACAAAAAAGGTTAAGAGCCCATGATCTCAGGTATCACCAAATCTAGTGGCAAAATGGTATGTGCTTTCTACTGCATAATTTCCAATTCAGTTTAACAGATTTCCTGAATGCCCTATTTTTACAGTGAGCTGTGTTTCATTCTGAAGAAGACAGAATGATAGATGGCATAATTTCTACTAGTCAGTAATATGACATGCTCAGAAGTAAATATTGAATGTACAAGTACATGAGTAGTATAGAGTGCCATGGTGCTACACAGAAGGGGAAGGATCACTTCTGGCCTGGGCAGGGAGGGGTTGAGGGAGAATATAAAACAAAAAAGACACTGAGAAATATTTTCAGTTCAAATGAGGTATAACTTCATTAATGTGGGAATATTCCCTCCATCATTCAGCAAACAATCTACACAAGTTGCTGTGGCCAAAAAGATCAAATAAAATTTCTGACCTGGTGACCAACTTTCTGGTGGTGGGCCCCTCCAGATGTATTCAGACTAGTTCCCAGATGCCAAACAGAAGCTAACAACAAGCTGTAAGGAGTCAGGAGAATGGATAGGCCTTATTATTTCCCAAGGGTTACCTGTAGTGAGGAATGTCTATAGTGACCATCTCGTTGTATACTTTGTTATGGATTTTGTGAAGTGTGATCAGCAATGTCCTAATTAATTTCCGTTAATTTGATCTCTTCTCCTATTATTTGAAACTTCTGTTTCCTGGAAAGTGTAAAATGGTGTTCTGTGGTACATTTAAGTCATCCCTTTAATCTAATTCTGCAGTTCTTATAATAAAAGCAGTTGACATAAAGCAAATCTCTTTATACTTGTGATTAATTGATACCACTTGTGGCATGTAACTAGGCAAAGTGTGAACTCTGATGCGATAGTATATGTGGAAAAATATTTTTTTACCTAATATCTAATGTGCAGTGTTACAAACTAGATTTGACATTATTCCTAAGGGGTGGAAATAAATTGAAAAATGTCTGTTTTGCTAACGATGAATAATTCTGATTAATTTAAATTTGTTAAATTTAATTTAGATTTTTGTTGACGTCTAACTTTAAAATAGGAAAACTATCACAATTCCTTGATATTTAAAATATGTACTACATACATCACTATTTGGATGTTTTATTACTCAGTGGATCTGTGGTAATGTTAGAACTTGGTCTCTCGGTACAGATCACAATAACTCAGATTCTTTTCAGTGTGATTCTTGTCCATGTTTTTCTGTAAGTCCTAGACAGAACATTCGTTCAACACTAAAGCAATAGTTCCTAACTTGATGGGCAGTTGGGAGGGAGTCCACAGATTTCCCTAGAAGTCTGGGAAGTTATTGCAAGGTGTATGTGAATCCCATGGTGGGAATAACAGGTCTGAGGTTGGAATTCATTGCTTCAAACAGACATCCACTCTCTATTATTCTTTTTTCATATATTTGTAGAAGCATAACTACTGATTTCTCTTCTAAGGACTGAAGGAAGGGCAGTAAGCGGACCAGACCTATGATTCCATTAATATAGAGAATTTAAAGAAATTAAAGAATCCTTGTGTTGCTGCTCTTCTGCTCTTAGTCTTAGAGAATGGCATTGGCCACTCAGAGATTGTGACTTGTCTGGGGTCATTTTGTATGGATGAATCCAGGTTTTTCTGACTCCCAGGCCCAACTTTCTATCCATTATGCCAGACTATCTTTCTACTGAATTAACAACTTTGTCATTATGCATTAGTCAGTATTCAATAATCTTTTCGGTTAATGCATACTAATAATGTAGCTGTTATCATTGGAGGAAGGGTGATCTATAAATTTTTAGATATTAAAAGGGACCCTGATCCTCAAAAAATTTGTGAGGGGCCTTTCCTCTAGGTCTTTGTTTGGTGGAGGGAGGGGCGGGCAGTGTTTCTGTTGGTGGGGTTTGCTTTGTTAAATATTTCATGGATAACAGTGTAGCACTTGGTCTCTTATCCCTCATTCTCCCTGTTTCCAGCCCACCTCTCTTTCTGGTCCTACTGTTTAATTTACTTAATGTCTTTTATTCCATGCCTTAAGTGCAAGTCTTCATAGGTAATATGCTGAACACTTTTATACCCAAGAATTTAGTAATTATTTGGGGGGGGGGGTTAATGGTCAATTATTCAAGAATGTTCTTTCAAACAGGTGTATATTCTCCCAAAGATTATCTATGATAGTTGATTAGAAGGAGCCTTATTTGGGAGTTTGGAGGAAAACCCTATTTTAAAATATTTTATATTATAACTTCATGTTCTTCTTTACAGGGCTATGGGGTTTCCCCTGTGCCATCTACTTCCAACTCTTCAAAGTCCATAAAGGAGAATAGCAATGCCGCGATCATCAAGAGATTTAACCATCATAGTGCTATGGTTCTGGCAGCAGGTCTCAGGAAACAGTTAAGTTGAATGCTTACAGAAGAGTAGCAGTTGGACTCTTGAAGCTATTGCCATGTTTTCTCTCACCCTGTGCCTTTTAAAAAAATATATCTTTTTTTCCTCTTTAAGCGAAGCACAAAATGATCACAACAGTGAAAACAGCAGCACAGATGGGAACTCTCGGGATTCAGACTTCTTTCAGCCACCAGTCAAAAGGGTAAGGGATAGAACTGTTACTTGGTGACAGATTCAGTCTTCCTTTGCTTTTATTCAGTATATTCTCCTTCCCTCCTTGATACTTGTAAAATTTGGAGATGAAAGGGCCTAGTCCCACAACCTCATTTAATTGAAGAAGAAACTAAAAACCAGTGAGGGTTATCACATCTGTACAGGTTCACAGATCCTGGAGGAAACATAAAGACAAAAAACAATTGGCTAATAAACATCCTTGATCTTTGGTAACTATAGATAGAATTATAATTTTTTCCACAATGCCCAGGCAGAAATGAATTTGAGCAAACAAATACTTTATTGAAATGACACCCTTTGGTGGAGGGTTTTGATGTCCTACTGGGCTGTTCACATTTGGTGCTACACATGTTAGCGAGTCATTGTAGTGCTGCTTCTTGAGCAGGAGGGGAAGGTGATAACTGAACAAAATGGAACAAGAAAAAAATGCTTTCAAAATGTCTCTTATTTAAGTCTGTTTTTGAGATAGATTTAATGCTATCTAATATATTATCATGAATCTTAGACTTCAAGGGGTGCTTTTTATTGGGTGTATTTATTTTTTTATTATTATTTTTTATTTTTAGGCAGTTGGGGTTAAGTGACTTGCCCAGGGTCACACAGCTAGTAAGTGTCAAGTGTTTGGGTCTGAGGCTGGATTTGAACTCAGGTCCTCCTGAATCCAGGGCCAGTGTTCTATCCACTGCGCCACCTAGCTGCCCCTGTTGGGTGTATTTAAAGATAAATGTAGAGAAAGATTGTATGAGGCTTCATTTCTCTTACTTATATTATCTTAGGTGTCTATTACCAAATATTTTCATATGTTTGTAAATAATTCCAGGTGAAGTTACAGGAATCCATTGAATATGAAGACTTGGGGGAAAATAATAGCATAAAAACAATTGCACTAAGCCTGAAGAAGTCAGATAGGTGAGTTCATTTTCAAGTGTGAATTTTTATAAACCAGTTATATGTGAAGTGACTCTACCCTGAATGCTTTCTAGAATGACTTCCCTACTTTTACTGTTACTTAAATGGAGTATCTGTTTTTAGCAAAGATTTCCTTGCATCTTAACTGAAGTGATTATGGTTCAGGACCTATAATTTACATGTTGTGATCTGAAGGTCAAATGAATGAGTTCTTCATAAATTTGTTACCTTCTTGAATATACTGTGGAAAATGGAATAATTTTACTGAAATGCCTCCTATTTCTGCAGCATCAAGAAACCATACAGTGACTTCTGAGATGGTGGAAAGGCAAAACATTTCAAATTGATGTCTAATAACTTTTTCCTCCATCTTCAATCTTCAGGTATTATCATGGCCCGACTCCAATTCAGTCCCTCCAGTATGCAACAAGTCAGGATATTATCAATTCTTTTCAGAGTATTAAGCAAGAGATGGAAACTTATACACCCAAACTAACTCAGGTAAGTAACTTCACTTGTTAACTTTTAACATTTTTTCCCCTATCCTAACTTACAAAATCATCTATCTTGGGATAGATTTTGAAGGAGCTTAAAATAGTAATTTCTTCTAAATTCATTATTTCCTATTTGTTATTCTTGGTTTTAGGAGAATCACAAGATCCTAGAATGTGAAAACTGAAAGGAATGTTAGAGGTTACCTACTCCAAACCTTTTTTTTATTTTTTTTTTAACAGATGTGGGAATAGATTAGTAACAGATATTAAGTGAAGAAAGAAGCGGTATTATGGCTGCTCATGTTACATACATACATGCATTATGTTACTCGGAAAAATTAGAATGGAGATTTCACAGAGAGGTAGTTATACTGTAAATATAGATACTGACACAGTGGAGAATATAATTTCAAGATTTTTATTTTAACTAGTTGTCTTCATTTGCCATGCTTTGAAATTTTAAATAAATGATTTAATTTCTTTGAATCAGTTGCCCTTTTTAGCTGCCATCAACAGAACAGGTTATTACATCCTGTTTGCTAACCTAGTGTCTTTCATTCACTGTTGCTCATTCTACTTTACCAGAAGCAACATGTTAAGTAATTGGGCAGAATAATTTCACTTGATCCATAGGAAAAGCCCCATTTAAATAGCAGTGTTCTCCTTGGTCTCTTTAAGCCCTTAGTGACTACCCTGGTATTTCAGGCGTTCTCCATCTGGTCTTAAGGTAAGGAGCTGATGCTCATCGTTGAACAGTGGAAAGAAAAACATGATGCCTCATTCAAATAATAGGCTGTGAAACTCCTGTCGAGCCTTGAGATGGATGAGTAAATCTTGGCTGCTCTTTCCTATTCTTCTGAAATGAAATTTTTTTACTTTTATTTTTACATTTTTTCAAATCTGTAGTAACTAAAGATTCTAAAGGAGAAGTTTTGTTTCTTGTTCTCCAGGTTCTTTCAAGTGGTGCTGCAAGTAGTACCATCACAGCCCTATCCCCTGGAGGAGCACTTATGCAGGGAGGACCTCAGCAAGCCATAAACCGTATGTGTGTTACAGGTTCAACTAGCATCCCTTGGGTAAAAAGAGTGTTGGGGGGGGGGGGGAACATGTACCTTTTTTTTTTTTTCATATCTTTGTTTTTAATATGATTAATTATGTTGATTGGTTTTTTTAGCTTTTATTTGGTATTTTATTTTTCCCCAGTTACATGTAAAGACAATTTTTAACATTCGTTTTTAAAATTTTGAGTTCCAAACATATACTTTATAAAAGCTAATAAGGCTTTGTTCATTCATGTGCAAGCTTTATATTCATAAACTGTCATAATGTTGTAAGTATTGTAACATTGATTTTTTTTTAACCTGGCCAAATTGTAAGCTTATTAAGATGGAAGGAAACAAGTCAGGTTAATATGAAATCTTACACTTATTCACTTATTTATAAGTAAATATACAAAATCATCATCTGGTCTCCCAGAGAGAACTTTAAGCTTTAAAGCTCTGTTAAGATCTCAGGGGAAATAATTCCACATTGTATTAGAGTACAAAGTGGTCAGTCTTGTAGATTCTGTATATGGAGCAGCCAGGGGACTTGGATTTCAAAAGGCCTTTCCTTTTTCATGCAGAGATGGTGCCAAATGACATTCAGTCAGAACTCAAACACTTATATGTGGCTGTGGGGGAGCTGCTGAGGCATTTCTGGTCCTGTTTTCCAGTTAACACACCATTCCTAGAAGAAAAGGTGAGGACAGAGGAATTCTAGTCAGCTTTGATTGCTGATGTGCTGTGGCTCAGGAAGTGGTGATTCTGGATCAGAAATATATTCTTAATGGAATGAATTTGAAACTTTTACCTTAATTCAAGTTTGCTGCTTCTGAGCCCCTTTTCTATTTAAGGCATGTTGATCTAGGTCCCAAAATCCCATCAGTGCAATTATTTAAATCCTGGGGGATACCTGTAACTACAAACATCAGTCAGTTAGAACAATAGGTTAACTTGGCATTAAAGACACAGCGACAGAGTTCACCAAATGTTACCTTCAGGCTACTTTGGGGAAGAGAAAATGAATCTCTAGAGGAAGAGAGGCACCAGGAAGCAGTTCCCCCTAAAGCTCAGTTGCTTCAGTTCAATTTAAGAAGCATTTATTAAGCATCTGTTAGTGTGTCCCAATTTCTGGGTGGGTACAAAGCATAGAGGACTCTTGGCCTCCTCTCTTATGGAGTTCTCTTAGAGTAGTGAAAGGGGAGAGAAAACATGTGGTTTCAACAAGAGGAGGAGAGGATCCAACAGTTAGGAAGAGAGCATTAGTTAGGTAAAGCCTTACAGGTCATCATAATTCTTTGTGAGACCTTTGCTCAAAAGACAGGTGCTGTTAGCTTCTGTTGGCATTCAAACTAGGCAGGAATCTGCATTAATAGGCACTGCAGGTACAGAGACAAAACTGGTACCATATTGCATAAGTAAATGTGAAAGAAATGGGAAGGCACTGGTACCTGGAGGAGGGGTTAGGGGGCCTCCTGGAGGAAAGCGACGACATCTGAACAGAGCTTTACAAAGCTAGTAATTCTACAAGGTGGGACTGGACGGGGCCTGCTCCAGGCATTGGCACGTAGAATGTCAGCTATGGCCATCAGTGAGTCTGGTTTGTAGCTTAGTGTTCAAAGGAGCACAATGTGCAGTAAAATCTGGTAAAGTCATAAGGTGAAACCAGATTGTGAAAGGCTTGAATGCGAAGGAATCAGTGGTACCTTACTAAGTAGAAGAGCTCCCCCAGTCCTATGCTTTAGGAGTGTCTGTCAGCTCTAGGCAGCTTGTGTGCACAGGGGGTTAGAGACAGGAAAATCAGTTATCCAGAAACAGCAGAACCGAGTGGGATGCATGATTTACCAGCAGTTAGCTAGGCGGTACCAAATAGGAAAGAGAAGACTGGAGATCTCGCTACTGGGGTTTATGAAGAGCAACAAGAATTTTGAGGCGACCAGCACAGAATGCGCTCTAGGCGTGTTTGTATCACTAATGAGTAACAAAGATTTGCACAAAGTGCAGGCTGGTGTCCTTCCCAGGTAGGATGGTAGAAGGGCTAGAGGAATTCAGCTTAGCAGGAAAATGAAATGTTTGAAAAAATGGGGAAAGTTTTTCAAGGAGTCTAAGAAAAGTTAGGCTTAATCTGTGTCAGGAGATTGGAAGGTGGGAAGATGTGACAGAAAAAAAGGGAAAAGAGGTGCAAAACACTGAGCAATAGTGCAAGTCTCTTCTTTTGAAGGAGTTGGTAGCTTTCTTTGAGCCTGTGTCCACTCTGCACCTGAAAGTCTCTTGACATTTGTGAAGCCGGACAGCCTTTGTCCATTGCTGGCAACTCTTACAGTTATAAACACTAATGTCAGAAGGAACCTGGAGAGCATACTGCTGGGGCCTCTGGAGTCCTTCAAGAAACTGAAGACCCTATTAGTTATGGGGCAGATGCAGTGATACAGAGTGGGCCATAGTATAAATGATCCGGATAGCATAGGACTAGGGCAGGAATTCCAGAACTGACGGTAAAGTCCCTCAGGAGGGCTCAGCCACAGGCAGAGCAGGAAAATGAATAGCAGATTAAAGACGATGGTGCCTGGGAACAGGCACAAAAATACAGGAATTCGGAGCCCACTGGCCAAAGATAATGGTTTCTGAGCAAAAGTTGAATGCCCACTTGCAGATAAAATTCCCTTTTAGATATAAAGTGAACAAGATAGCATCTAATATCTCTTCCAACATAGATTCTGACACAGCCAAAAAAATCCTGATATTTGGTAGTGTATCAAAAGTGCATTAGACAAGGTACAAATAATACTATAATATCGGTAGTGCAATAGATAGAATGTGGACCTGGAGCCAAGAAAACCTGAGTTCAAATCTAGCCTCACTTAATAGCTGTGTTACCTTGGACAAGTTCCTTGACCAGTGTTTGTCTGTTTCCTCATCTGTAAAATAAGGATAATAACAGCACCTACCTTCCAGGGTTGTTTTGAGTATTAAATGAGATAGGGGCAGCTAGGTGGCGCAGTGGATAGAGCACCGGCCCTGGATTAGGAGGACTTGAGTTCAAATTCGGCCTCAGACACATAACACTAGCTGTGTGATCCTGGGCAAGTCACTGAACCCCATTGCCTAGGGGCCCCCCCAAAAAAAAAGTATTAAAATGAGATAAGTGCTTAGTGCGGTGCCTGTTACAAAGTAAGCACTATATAAATGTTAGCTATTATTAATAATAATACTTTTTGAGAACCTGGGTTGAGGGAGTCATTACCAATTTGGAAATTGGAGAAAGCTTCTTGGAGTGGGGATAGTATTCAAATTGATCTTTACGATGGAAAACAGTGTATCTGGAGTCAAATCTCTGAAGGCAAACCAGAGAATTTTCCAACTAAAGAAAATTCAGCATGTGACTATACTGTAGAATATTTTGTAGTGGTTTGTGGTTTTTTTGTTGTTGTTGTTGTTTTGGTTTGGTTTTTGTATTTGATTAAGGGCTAGTTTTGATCCAGACACTTTATCAGTATAGAAAATTCCCAGTGTAGAAACTGCATCATCTGTAGCATATGGTCTTAGAATATCTTGGGCACTGAAAAGCTAAATCATTTGCCCATGGTCAGTTCTGTTATTTATGTGGGTTCTATTTTTTGGTAAAACAAAGTTCTTCCTTTGTTCAGTGAGCATTTTACCAATAGGTGCCTACTCTTTGCCAGACATTGCAGTGGGAAAAGTGAAAAAGAAAGCAATCCTTGCCTGCAAGGAGATTACATTCTATTGGGGGAAACAACATGTACACCTAAAGGCAAAATAGACCAAGTCAGTAGGAGGTCATTTCACTGGTGGGGAGGAGCATGTTGTTATAGTCACATAGCTAGTGTGTGTCCAAGGTAAGGCTTAAACCAGATCTTTTCTGATTAAAAGGACAACTATGTATAGCACTGCCTCTCATTGTGTATTTACTCATATTTTTCAGGTAGTGAGGATGAAGAGTAATTTGGAACGATTCCAAGCTACTAAGCTCTGCCCATTCCAAGAAAAAATTCGGAGACAGTATTTAAGCACAAATGTAAGAAATCAACTGATTTTAGCATCATATTCTACATGCAGTAAAATACTTAGATTGTATTTTATTTTGCATTAGTGAGTAGACATTCTGGTTTCTTTTTCAGTTAGCCAAGATCATTTACCATGCTACATGTAAACATAATGGGTTAAGAAGTATAGATGCTAAAGTTTTCTTTAAACTGTTGCCCCAATAGACAAATAAATGATCTAAGCCTCTGAGCAAGGTAAGACTGTGTAAATAGAGTTCCTCACAAGTGAGACTTCAGAAGATAACACATCTCTCTACAGACAAATGATTTCTTATGCTAACAGCAAATAGCAAAATTTTTTATTCAAAAAAGGAATCGTTTTCATTCATTTTAATCTGATAAGTGTTATCCTGTGTCTCTTCAAAACTACATAAATATTCTGCTTCTTAATCAGAAAAGTTTCTGACCCTTTAAACACATACAATATAGGAGAACTACTTCTTAACTTAAGAGCAGCAATTTTAAAAGTGGAAAACCAGTGGCTTCCAGATTTGACTGAAATAAATTCCGTCACTGAGTGGTAGGCATCAGAAGCCAAACATCCCTAAGTGGTTTCTCTTGTCAGACAAGTCCCTTTGCTTGCATTTGTTGTGGAGCCAGTTATTAGCATACTGGAAGACTGTCACCTCTTTCCCACAAATATATCTCAGATTTGAAAGTGCATGCATATGTGCTCGCGCCCCCCCACACACACACACACACAGAGTTTGTGGCTAACTCTCAGGACCATAGTGTCCTATGACCTCCCCAAGGTAACTAAACCAAGCCTTGAGGAACCCTCAACATCAATGAGTTTCTGAAGATACTCTTTCTCAAGAATTCTGATAGATTTGAGTCTTAAGTAATTCATAGATTTACCCATCAGAGGTCAGCCCACAACCAGAGCAGTCACAGCACCCCTCCTACAAAAGCAGCTGAGAACTCCAAGATCCTGACCCACAATTCTCTTCTGCAATTCGAGAATCACCCCCACCTAGGCACTAGCACATGCACTCTGTTGCATCAAGCCCATCATCTTCCTTGTTGAACCCTGTTGAACCCTGTATGTGGTGACCCCTTGTGCTTGTATGTGGCTTTAATCTTGCACTCAGAGCACTTCGCTGTACATTGTGTCATTCACCGGTAAAGGGTAATGATGAGCTTGGGTCATGGTATGTCAGCAGAAACTTTGCAGTCTTCTCTAGAGTTGTCAAAGTCTTTGGCTGTTTTTCAGTTGGTAAGTCACATAGAAGAGATGCTGCAGACGGCTTACAATAAACTTCACACCTGGCAGTCCCGGCGCCTGCTGAAGAAGACGTGAAGGAGCCCTGGGCATTGGAGGCTTTGGTCCCTGGGATGCTCTCTGCAGCAGTTGTGGGAACACACCCTGAGCAGCTCGCGCATCCCCCAGACGATGCTGCAGGGACGTCTGCAGCCACTGGACTTGGGAACTGATGCTATTGAACTTGCACATTCTGGAGTGAAAGGAGCTGTGGTTAAACTTGAAAACTGGGAGGTAAATTAAGGCAGAACCAAAACGAGCTGAATTGCAAAAAATATATATATTTTAAAAAGACACTGTTTACTGCAGTTACTCAGGAACTGCTTTTGATTTGCATTAAGAGCTGCTTTCAGAAATAAAAAGTAACTTTAAAAAGGGTGAATTGATAAAAATCTGAAAAAAAAATTTTTGTCTAACCTTTTTTTTTAAATATATGGCACAGGGTAGAAATTAAATGTTGTTTTGTTTTGTTTTTTTTTCCTCCACTGGATCCTCACGTTTTACTGGATTCTGTTTGTACTTTACTGAAACAGGTTGAAAAAGGAGTATTTTAAATAAAGCAGAGAGAAGCTGTCGCTCTAACCATCAGGAGACAGTTGTGGTCAGAGGCATCTTCTGCTCTGTGTTTCCTACGGAAATGAGAAGCAATAGAATTGCACTGAGCGCTTATTTGTGGTTTGGGGTCCTGGAATGACACAAGGGGAACAGTTTTGCAGAAAGTCTTGAATTTTTTATGCAAAATTTTTTCAAGAGACAATGGAGCTGCATGTTTTTGTTTGAGTGCACATATGCACTGCTGAGATTTTTTTAAGATGGCATGTGCTTTGAGGAAACTGCTTTTTTAAGAGTTTAAAGATCTTACAAGTGAAGAGAACTATAAGAATCATTTACTTATTTTCACCTCTTTTAAGAGAAATAAAAAGTGTTTCTCAAGTCTGTTTTTCTCCAGTCTCTACCTGACTGTTAAACTATTTTTGGCGAATCGATAATCATTGCATAGAGTGGAAAGCGTGTGAATGCAAAAAAAAAGTTAGATATGATATTGTATCTGGAATCTGTGCCATATTTTGTTCCTAATAGGATCAACTCACTGTTTATCTAAGACTTAGCTGTCTTGTATTAAAAATTATACAAAAAAAGTAAACCCGTTTTATACATACTGTTTAAATGACACATTCTGTGTTTTTTCATTATGTCTGGTTGTTTATATCTGTCTGGTCGTGCGGTGGGTTGGGCTGCTTGTGATTTTGAATTTGAAGCATATGTCGCATTGCAATGTCATACTCTGGGCACAAGTGAAAACTTGAACAGGGGAATTAGGAAAGGTCATCAGAACTTCTGAGGGACAATCATTATTAGACCTCTATGGGATTGCAATTTTCTTTAAAGTACGTATGTCTCAACAAAGGGTATCCCTGAATTTCACAGTCAGCAAGGCTAATTATGGTCCTTTGGAATATGACCATTGGCACCCACCAGTGGAGGAGAGGTACCCATTTTGAACAAGGCAGTTACATTGACAGAGAATGGGGTCCTTTATTTATTACCAGGCACAAGAACATCAAATGATCCAAAACTCTTTTTCTTCAACCCAAGGTTGCGTTCATGCCACTCTCAAGCTGACTGAGGTTGCTTTTTGTTCTAAGACAAAGCCAAAATGAAAAATAGACCTTGTCCTTAAGGGCAATCACCAGGTGCTTCTGGATGTGGGGGTCAGGCAGGGGCTCATTATTCCAGAATTATTACCTATTCTAAGACCTTGCTGCACTTGGGGATATAAGCAGAGAATGTAATGATATTGGAACTGAGAAAGCAAGAAGGGGGCATAGTTTGAAGATGTAGATCAGGCATGGTCAAGATGTACTTTCTTGTCCATTTTTGTTCAAGGCCCGTAATTTACCCCTGTTGACACTCCCTCCCCTTTTATGTAAGTGACTTCCTCTCTCTCCTCTCACTACAGATTATAGTAGTTTTTTTTTCTTTTTTTTTTCGAGGCAATTGGGGTTAAGTGACTTGCCTAGGGTCACACAGCTAGTAAGTGTCAAGTGTCTGGTCTGAGATTGGATTTGAACTCAGGTCCTCCTGACTCCAGGCCTGGTGCTCTGTGCACTGCGCCAGCTAGCTGCCCCTAGATTATAGTATTCTTAAGCTTTCCGAGCTGAGAGGGATTGTTAAAGTTAGTATTTAGATTCTTAATCTGGTATTTTCAACAACATAAAAACAATTTTTTTAAATGTCAGTTTAACATATATAGTTCAGTATACCACAATATAGTTCACATTAGCTACATTGAATCAATCAAGCATTTATTAGGAGCTTCTTATGACCTGGGCACTCTACTGATAACTGGGGAGACAAAGACAAAGGCAAAATATTCTTTATTTCAATTAACTTAATTCTGGCAGCAGCCAATGCAGACGTATATAGGTATATTCAAAGCAACCTCAGAGAAGGCGTAAAAAGCTCAAAAGACCAGGAAAGGCCTCTCACAAAAGGTGATATTCAAGCTGAGTCTCAAAAGGGGTGAACTGGTTAGTGCATCTTCCAGGTATGGGAGATAGAATATTATGTGTGAAGTACAGCAAATTATCCTGTATAGCCAAAGAGTTGAAAGTGTGTAGAGGAATAATGAGTAAGGAAATGGTAAAGGTAAAAAGAATCTTGACTGCAAAGATATTAGAATTCCAAATAGGGGATTGTATTTGATATTAGAAGGGTTAGGGATGATGCAGTCATATGTGTGCTTTAGAATAGAGCATGGATGTGAATGGAGAGAGACATGAACAAATGGGATCCATTGTGAGGCCATCTCAAAGAGATAGGTGTTATTCTTCATCATTGGTCTTCTGGAATCATGTCAGGAGACATTTATCAAGCAAAGTCCTGTCCCTGTGCTTGTTAGAGCATAATAGGGAAACTGACACCATTAACTCTTCTTATTCCTCCCCAAGAAATAGAGGGAACACTGGACTCTTGGGGCCACATGTGGCAGCAGATTGCAGACCCTGATTGGGCTTTAAAATGGGAAGATCTGGGTTTGGATCTGGTCAAATTCAGCTGAAGACCATCCTGGCTGTGCAAAACCTCATTACTACACAGCCAGAATGGTTCATGAGGAAGGCAAGTGTGTCTGCAGTGTAAGTATAGCCCATGTGGAAAGCATAAGTGGAGTGCAAGGCACATTGAGAACATATGAGGAAGAGATCACTTCTAGCTGCAGAATGCCCAGTGTTAAATAGGGGTAGATAAATAAAAGCAGCCTAGCATTTCACGTTATTAACTGAATGCAAATTGCTTCCAGTAGTTAAACACTAGGGGGCGCAGGTAGTCCTGGGGCTGATTATTCAACAGGAGAAAGGTGTCAGTGCAGAATTTAGCCACACACTTTCTGCCTAGTTCCCTCTTCATTAATGCTATGAGTGACTCACCTAAAACAACTGAATTTAATGCTATTTTATGCAAATTCTTTGCCCTGATCAGACCACATCTGAGATATTTGATGTTTCTAGGTACCACATTTAAGGGAAAACACTGACAAGCATTCATAGAATCAGTGACCAGAAAAGATTGGACTCAAAAACCACTGGATTCTAGATTTAAAGCTGGAAGGAGTCTTAGAAGCTGTCAAGTAGTATCCCCTCATTTTTACAGCTGAGGAAACTGAGGGTTGAGTAATTTGTCCAAGGTCACAAAGCTAAGAATTAACGTAAGCTAGCCAGATGGAAACTCAAGTCTTAGGGACTCTCAAATCCGACAGTCACTAAACCACCTACCTGCTTCATGTCATGAGAAGATTGGTTGAAGGACAGGTACTATGTAAAAGAAGAAATCTTAAGTTATCAATAACCATAAGAAAAAACATACCCCATATCATTAATAATTGGAGAAATGGACATGAAAGCAACTTAGAGATTCTACCTCCTATCATTAGATTGATAAAGATGACAAAAGAGGAAGGTGACTTGGAAGGACTATGGGAAATGACACTAATTGATTATTGTTTGAGCTGTGGATTGGTCCAGCCGTTCTGGAAAGCAACATAGAGCTCAAAGAAAGAGGAAATGGACCCATATGCACTAAAACATCACAGCCCTTTTCAAGCAGCCAGAAAGTAGAAACTGAGAATCCTGTCCGCCAGAGAAATGGCTAAACAAATTGTGGTATATTCATATAAAGGAATATTACCACACCATAAGAAATGATGAATACATCTGGAATCTGATACAGAGTTAAACAGAACTAGGAGAACTATTTATATGACAAAAACAGAAAAAACTAAAAGACTTTAGGACTCCAATTAACTCAATAATAAACCCTTTGGAAAATTGAAGATGAATCTGTCACCTGCTGCCAAAGAAGTGATGGAATTAAAATATGAAATGAAATAGGCTTTTTGGGGCATGGTCATTGTGGGAAGTTGTTTTGCAGCAATACGTGTGTGCTTGTTTTGAGGGTTTTTTTTATATTGGTGATTTGGGGAAAGAAGGAAGGAGAGGGACCTTTTTTGTTTTTAATTATCACATGGAAACTCAAAAAAAAAGAATCAGAAGCAGGAAAAGCCAGTTTGTTGGTAGCTTGGTGAGAGACCTAAAGAAGCGAAACCATCCCAAAGGCATTTAAGTATGAAACTAAAAGAAAAGCAACAGACGATGCAAAAGATGTATAGATATTTATAACAAAATTTTTCACCATCAAAGACAGTGAATCCATCATACTACCTAACAAAATGGTCCAGAAATGTAATGGATTGCCTTGTAGATGTAATCACACTTGGGTAAGGGTTAAATGACCTGAAAGGTCCCTAATAGGTCTTAAAGAAGCTGTATCCAAGGTTGGACCCCAAAAAAGCTTTAAGAAAATGTACCTCATTCTCTTAATTGCAGAGATAGAGGACTATAATTTAGAATATTGCATTTATTGTCGGGGCTGATGCATTGGTTTGCTGAACTATTTTTTTCTTTATATTTTTTGTTACAAAATATGATTTATTGAATAGACAAGAAGAGGAATATTAGGTACTTAATAAATGTTTATTGATTGACATATTCAGAAATATGACCCAAAAATTTCAATCCAGTATGCAACAAAAGGACACTGAGGCATTCCAGGCATTTTCAGTTTATTAGGGAAATTAGTGATCCCTTAGAAATTGGATGGATCCAAGTCTTGCCTCTGCTGTCATGGACCCCTTTACCTGGGAGCCGGGCTCGTTTATAACAATTGAGGAGATGCCAAAAATAGATGGAGGTGATACAATTCTTTGGTTGGTCATTTCCAAAAGGGGAAATCCACATGATTGGTCAAGAAGAGGAAGCGGAATTGTATATTTGGCTACAGGAAAGAACTCCCATTTGGTCAAGGGAGATGTCCATCAATCACCAAAGTTTAGTTATTACGCTTTCCACATGTCAATCAATCACATCAGTGACTAAGCGACAGGATTCTGGGGTTTCCACTTGTTTGTTACCACCATCAGGTACAAAAGAATGGGGAAGATGTGGTTTTCTGTTACACAGCAGCTTCTGAGGTACAAAGGGGAGGGGATGGGAGCAAGATGGGAGGAGGGGGATAGTGCAACAAGTCTCTATCCCCATCCCTAACACAGGTTAGTGAAGGCCTAAATAACAAACTAAATCTATATAGTATAAATCTATCAATTAAAATTATCAGTACATGAATATTATCATCAATGCATAGTCAAATAATCATAACTCTTATCCTAATAGCATTAACTATCAAAACTTACTCAAACTTAATCTTATTCTACTTAATTCACTAATACAATCACTGATACCTATTAAATAACAATGAACTGAGTGGATACTGATCCAATTGAGTGGGGTATCAAAATTATTCTCACAGAAATGATGTAAAGATGAAACTAATAAAATGTAAATTTTAAAAATCTAATAGGTAACATGGTATAGTAAGTAAAAGACTATAGGACTTATCAGGAAAACTGAGTTTAAGTCCTAACTCTTAACACTTAACTGTTTGACCTTGGACAGATCACTTAAAATCTCTACATTATTTTCTTCAACTCTAAAATGTAAGTAATATTGCTTAAACTATCTCCCTTATAGGCCTATTTATTAAGGAAAATTCTTTGCAAACTTTTTAAGAGCTTTAGTGAATATTAATACCCTTAATATTTCCAGGATCTATAATTTCATATCTGGATAATCCCTTCATTAATTGAAAGCTTACTACCTTTATAAGCAAGTAAATGGTTTCTATGAGTAGCTATGACTGAAAAATTAATTGCCCAGTAGCCAACGTGGTGCTAAACCTCTCTCTGATCTTTGCTAATCTGGTCTTTGGATGATAAACACAGCCCATTGCAGAGGTCAATTTTAAACCTTTCCAGCTTGAAAGGACCTTCTGGCGCTTGGATCCCACTGGCAGCAGAACTGTTCCCCTTCTGGGTCAGCTTCTGACCTTGTGGATTTCATCATTAAATTACGTCCCTTCACACCTGGGGCCTGTCACTTCACTGAGTCTATCCCTTTCTCCCATTGGGGAGTTCCTGCTGAGGCCTCCATTCTGGATCAGGCCCAGGCTGGCCAACCATCATTCTCTTGCCTCTAGTTCCAGTTTTGCAGGCTTCAACACCATACCTCTCTTTCTCCACCCAGCACTCCTCAGAGTTCCTGGAATGTAGTAAGTACCTACTACTCATTGCCTTGCCTTGTTACTTAGAATTTGTTGGAGGTATGATTCTGTGCTTACATAAAGTGATTCCTGCACTATTCATGTCCAGCAGTTCTACAAGTTCTTTGCTTCAGATTCCAAAAGGTGCGTCCCATATAGGCAAACTGGTCAGTCACCCATACTCGGTTCTTCTTTTCCCCCAACCAGGGCATTAACAGTAACTCCAATTTGATAATCATTTGAAATTCCCCACCACCACCCTTCATCTGTGACTATACCAACTTCCCTGGGATATACTGAGAAAGAGCTGCTGGAAGCTCTGTAGAAATGCTAGCTGTAGTTACTGTTATTATTAATGAGTTAGTTTTGAAAAGATACAGTTCAATCATTTTTTAGTTGTGTCCAACTCTTTGTGACCCCATTTGGGGTTTTCTTGGCAATGATACTGAAGGGGGTTGCTATTTCCTTCTCAGCTCATTTTATAGATGAGGAAACTGAGGCAAACAGGGTTAAGTGACTCGTCCAGGGTCACACAGCTAGTAAGTGGCTGAGGCCAGATTTGAACTCAGGAAGATGTCTTCTTGACTCTAGGCTTGGCACTCTATCCACTATAGCACTTGACCGCCCTTTTGAAAAGATGGGCCTTTGTTTTCATGGGAAGAATAGGGTCAGTATAAGAGCTTTGCAATTTCCCAAAGATAATCCAGCCTACTACCCCCTACATATGTTTGATACATCCTGGCTGCTTTTCCTATCTTTGTTCTCAATAACATTTCTACTTTCAGGGTCCAGGTGTGGTGGTTCCGCTATCCTTGATGGACAAAAGGGTATGCTAAATGATTTAGGCGTCTTTTCCAACTTTCTTCAGTTTGTAGCACTTCTTATGTCACCCTTATATACCTTGGGATAACTGCTTCTGACTCTGCACTTCATTAACATGACTCAGCTGCCTTCTCATGTTGGAACTTCGCTCATCAGCTGTGTTCTCACTGTGTGGGGTACAGAGACCCTTATCAATGAATCTGAGACTAATAGATATTAGCAAAAAGAAAATTTCATTTATTAGCTTTCTTGAGAAAGGGCTCCCTCAGAACACCAAAAAATTGGTGCCAACCTAAGAGAGCAGAGGTGTGTTCAGATCAACAGGTTACATAGGTCCTAGCACAATCCCCTTTCCCAGCCCCCTCCTCAGGGCTCATTAATGCAAGCTCTGAGGGTACAATCTATTCATTGGCTATCTACCCCAGCAACAATGAACAAAGACACTTTCACCACTTGCCTGGAGATAGGGAAAAGCAAGAGGTTTTCTTTTTAGAGTAAATAGTTTTAGAAAGGGAGGAGGTCTGATAAAGTACAAGATGTGTTGAAAAGCATGTTGCTTTACAAGGTCAACCAGCTGCAAGTGTTTCAACAGAACAGGAAGCTATTAACTCCCTGAGGAGTCTTCATTCCCGAGAGATTCTCAGAGCTCATCTTTCACATCACCTTGGAACATCCTCACCCTCTTTTTCCCATTGGTGCGTGGGCCTCCATTTTGGGGATAGACCCAGGCCAGACTTTGCCTCCATGCCTCTGTCCTTGTACCATATCCTACACACACACACACACTTACTTTTTAGCTCCCATTTATGTACTGTCTTCCTCGATTAGAATGTAAGATTCTTGAGGACAGGGACTGACATTCTTTTTTTGCTTTTATTTGTATCCCCCACTTTGCGTATTACTTGCAAATAATTAGTCCTTAATAAATGCTTAATTGCCTGACTGTTGGATATCTTAATAAGCTTTGTTTAAACTGGTTTTAACCTGTACTGTGTCTCTTTATTAGATTATACTGCTCATAATTCATCATCCTTATTCAGAAGATTTTGCAGACAAATTTACATTCTAACCCAGTTTTGCAGTTGGTAGCCATCTCTATTTGGCAAATAAGTCAGATGTTTACTTCTATCTTCCTGGGCTCTTTTAATCTTATTCTTACAAAAATTTACATTGGTTAAGCTTAGATTACATTATTATAATCAGTGCCAATATAATTTCTGGTATCTGTTTCCTATTTTTGGTTTTTTAATAATGATTAATTTTACATAATATATGGGTCAAATACACCCAGGAGAAATTGGCGCCAAAAGCAACACAATTTTGCTTTGGAAATATTGAGGGATTGATTTTCAAGATATCTCAGAGAACATGCTAAACAACTGGAAAAAAAAATCAGAAATGATATCACCAAAAAGGGAGCAATTTAGAAAATGTCAACCAAGAGTTACCCACCCACATGGCCACTTCTTCCTCTGTCAGATCTTTATAAGAATGATCTACACACAAGTCAAGAACATCCTTATTAAAAACAGAAGAAGGAAATAGGAAATTTACCTAGATTACATCCTCTTTACCCTTCAATCAAAACTAAGTTTTCACAGTTGAGGGGGTCTTCACCTAAAATTAAGGAGAATGTTAATCCAATTTCATCATCAGCCCTGTCCTTTAGAGGCTGCTTTTGATGAGGCCTAGAGGTTTAGGGGTGCTGGAACCCCAAAATCACAACACACGGGCCCTGCCTGAAAGAATTTGACCCAAATCTTCTTTCAACCAGAGACAGTTTATCATTTAGAGATAAAACATACAGGCTAGACTTTTAAGGAATCTGAACATTAGTGATGCCCATAAAGATGAGTGGGCATGAGGAAGTCTCAGTATTTAAATGGGGGCCAGGGTAGATCTTATATACACTCAAATAATTTTTAGATATTAGGAGAAAGGGCTAGGAGAAAGATTCTGAAGCTGGGATGAGTTTAGGGAGAATTCCAATTGGAACTGCTAGGAGGTTGAATAGACCACGGGAATAGATAATGAAGGGAACTGGAAGGAAGAGGTTTGAATAGGGTCTGGATAAGATCAAAGGCAAGAAATAAAGTAGGCTTCTTCCTTAGGGTTTAAAGGATTGGCTTCCTAGAGAGATGGGGAGAAATCAAAATAGGAATAAGAGATAAGGAAAGGCCAGTTGAGTGAAGTACTGCTTCACTATACTGAGACCAGAGTGAGGTCAAAGAAAGTTTAAGGGTTTTCTGGGGCTCATGAACAAATAGGACCCAAATTCTTTTGGGGGCAAGGGGCAAAGGTCTCAGCTTGGGCCCATACCCCATCACTTTGACTTAGTCATCCAAATGAGGAAATAGAAAAGGGGAAAAAAAGCCCTGGATTCCGCCCCATATTAATAATTGGTTATTAATTATTTCTCTCAGATAATAATAGCACCTACTTCACCAAGGTTGTTGTGAGGTTAAATCGAGATAACAGGTGAAGTGTTTTACCAATTAAAAGTTTTGTGTAAATGATGGCCATTATTGTAACCCTGAACTTAGCTTTTTATCATTGAGCTGTAAGAGCTCAGTGAGAGCAACATCCCAACCCTGTCCACTCTCTCCCAAAGCAAGTTAGGCTACGTTTTCTTTAAAACATATTGAAACCATCCCAGATATTTGATTGGTTCAGGGCACAAGTAGTTGACCTAGTGTCTGGGATACCTGAGGAATAACAGCCACAGGAAACTTCAGCCCCTGAGACTTAGCATGGGCATTTTGAAGCACCTACTGCTATGTGTCAGGCACTGTGCTAAACACTGAAGATACAAAGGAAGGCAAAAAACCCTGGCTCTTTGTTTATTGAGTGAGAAGATATGCAAACAACTATATACAAGGGGAAGCTAGGTGGCACAGTGGAGAAAGGACCAGGGCCGGAGTCAAGAAGACCTGAGTTCAAATCCAGCCTCAGACACATACTAGCAGTGTGATCCTAGGCAAATCACTCCACCCTGTTTGCCTCAGTTTCCTCATCTGTAAAAATGAGCAGGAGAAGAAAATAGTAAACCATTCCAGTGTCTTTGCCACACACACACACATATACACAAAATAGGGTCAGGAAGAGTCAGATGTGACTGAAACAAATCAACAACATATACAACCATTATATATATATGCAGGATAAATTGGAAAGAATTTCAGAGGTAAGGAACTAAGATTAAGGAGGACTGGGGAAGGCTTTCTAATAGAAAGTGGGATTTTAATTGAATCTTGGGGAAAAAGAGTGAAGCTAAGAGACTGAAACAAGGGAGAGCATTCCAGTTGGGGGGACAGCCATTGAAAAGGCACTTAGGAAAAGGGAGATGGAGTGTCTTATAGAAGGAACTTCAAGGATTCACTGGATCTGATGGGGTGCTTGTGTTTGAACCCCAGCCCTAAAACCCTATCTCTGGCAGTAACTCACAAGTGGGCCCAGGGAAGCAAACCATCTCTCCCTGTTACAAGAACGAGCTGATCTCTGTAGAATTTCTCTTGTATGAACGGGACTATTTTGTATCAGCAGAACTATCATGTACTGATGCCCACAGTTACTGTATGCAATCCAGAGGTCAAACTATAGATGTCAACTCCAGGAGCTATCTTATTACAGATGCACTGTACCTTTCCTATGTAAGCTTTAGCATCACTCCTGTTAGGTTTCAAGTTTCCTAAAAGGGCTCTGCCCAATATATAGGGTTACAATAAACTTTTTGCCACTTGATTGGAAGACTGTTTGAGTCCTTGAGTTCTTTCCAGATAATTCTGCCCTGAACCTTGGTATTTTGGGGTCCCCGCACCCCTAAAACAGCATCAGATCGCTGAATATGGTAGTGGGTAAAGTCTAAGAAGATTGGACAAGTAGGAAGGGGCAGGTTGTGAAGGGCCTTAAAAACCAAACAGAAGATTTTATATTTGATCATGGAGATAATAGCCACTAGAATTGATTGAAAAGGTGGAGGGGAAAAAAAAAAGGAAGAACAGGGGCAGAGTGGAGTGTGATGTGATAAGACCTCAATCTTAGGAAGATCAGTTTGACTGCTGAGTAGAGGATAGACTGGAATGGGGAGAGACAGGCGGCAGGGAGACCTCCCCCCCAGCAGGGTATTGCAGTGGTATTAATGACATGTAGATTATTGGGGTGCTGAGACCCCAAAATCACAACATGCAGGTCCTGCCCGAATGAATTCAACCCAAGTCCTTTTTCTGCCAAAGACAAAATTTTATTAGAGACAAACCATACAGGCCAGACTCTTAAGGAATCTGAACATTAGTGACGCAAGGGCATGAGGAAATCTCAGCTTTTAAAAAGGGGACGAAAATGCATCTTATATAGAGTCAAGTAATTTTGGGCGACCAGAGGAGGAGCTGGGAAGAGGATCTGGGTGACTGGAGGAGTTTAGGGGGAATGGGAGTGTCTGAATGGGGTCACCCAGGAATAGACAGTGAAGGGCTAGACTCTATTAGGGTAACGAACTGGAAAGAAGAGGTTGAATGGGGTCTGGATAAGATCAAAGATGGAAAATATACTAGGAGGCTTCTTCATTAGGATATCAAAGACTAGGCTTCTTCAAAAGGGAGATAAGGCCTAAGAGAAGGGAGTACTGGTCCATCAGAATAAGAATAGGAAAGGCCAGTTGAGTGGAATACAGCCTCAGGCAACCATGTGAAACCAGAGTGCGGGTCAAAGAAAGTTTAAGGGCTTTCTGGGGCCTGACAAATGGGACATATGGGACCCAAATTCTTTTTGGGTCAAGGGGAAAAGGTCTCAGCTGGGACTCATACCCCATCAGTATCAGGTGTGAGGTGATGAGGACTACACCAGGATGGTGGCAGTTTCATCAGAAAGAAGGGAGTATCTACTAGAGATGTTTTGTACAAAGGTAATTTGAGGAGCCATTAGCAGTTGTAAAATACTTGGACAATAGGATTTCTTTCTTTTTTTTCAAAGTGAGGCATTCAGAGTTAAGTGACTTGCCCAGGTTCACACAGCTAGTAAGTATCACGTGTCTGATGTCGGATTTGACCTCAGGTCCTCCTGACTCTAAGGCCGGAGCTCTATCTACTGTGCCACCTAGCTGCCCCTAACAATAGGATTTGAAAGCTGATTGAATGGGGTATGGGAGAAGTGAATAGAGAGGAGTTAAGGGTGATGCCTAGCCTGGGGGACTGAGAGGATGGTGGTACCCTCCATATTATTAGGGAAGTTAGGGATGGTTTGTGGGAAAAGATAATGGGTTCAGAATTGGATATGTTAATTTAAGATGACTCCAAGACATCTGATTCGAGATGTCTAATTGGCTGTTAGAGAAATGTGAAACTGGTCTGGAGAGAGATTGGTGTGGTCCCAGCTTGACAATTAAGGAAAATAAAGAAGGAATAGGAAGGGATTATGCACTGGAAGCAGGGTCCCAGAGCCACCAGAGGCTTAGATGCTTCTTAATTATGCCTACTTTCAAAGTAGCCGAGAAAAATTGAATTTAGGGGATTGAAAGTGAGTTTTCTCCGCAGCAGAAAAAGAGTATAGTGGAAGAGAAGTGCCTGACCCTTCCAGGAACTTAATCTCTTTATATTGTTAATGGTCTTTATGTAAATTGCCTTGGGCAAATTTAGGGAAAACTCCCAACTTTAAGAGAGTTTCTTATAATGTAAATTTTGTTGAAAAGGAATTGCTTCCCCCCACCCTTTCAGATTTTTACTGGGAGACAAAAGAGTGCACAGTCCTGGACTTTTTAGAAATGTTAGTGGAATTAAGCCCTGTAATTGTGTACTGACTCAGACAGCCAATTTGGTTGGAGAGACCCCCTAGTGAAAGAATGCAAACCAAAGCAGGTCTTTGGAATTTTATGATTGTTCTAACCACTGTGCTAAGAGAACTTTGTTTGGGGTCATTATTTTAGTTTGTTTTGGGGTTTTTTTTTTAATATGACACTTGAGAAGCCTTTGGGAATTTCACCAATAGGACTATATTGTGATTCTTTAGTCTTTGGTACTGGTGAAGGCACTTGAAAGTGATGAAGATGGGATCTGAACCCCTAAAAGGAAAATCCTTGGACTTTCATAAATCCCTGGCATTTGCCTGAGTCTGCAATCCACTCAACTGGCTGAGATTTGTCTGTTTCTCCTTCCTAAATCCTCCTTTACAGGAAGGAGGGACTTCCAGTCCCCAAGCCTGCAAATGGTCAATCCTCTTCAATTCCTGAAGATTCGCCTTTGGGCTGTCTTTCACAAAACTGGGAAAAATTTAGTTTTTCTAAAGAACTAAAAAAGACAAGGCTGGTGTTCTTTTGCAACACCATTTGGCCTCAGTATCACCTGGAAAATTATGAAGCATGACCCGTTTTTGGGACATTACAGCAAAATATGCTCTCAGAGTTAAAACGATATTGTGGCAGAGAAGGAAAATGGGTGGAGATTGTCTACATAATAACTTTTGTCGAACTTTCTCGGGACCCCATTCTCAGAAAAGATTGTAGGATGCTCATAGCTAGAGCCACCCCACAAATGGAGAATGGGGATCAACTAGACTTTTTGGACGACCCTCTTATGGCTCCCAGGGCTATAGCACCTCTCCAGTCACTACCCCCTCCCTATTGTCTCCATTTTCCCTAGGCACCCCCTGTTTCCCATCCCTCTCCCTCCTTGCCTAATCCCTCTTTTCTTTGCTTTTCCTTCCCTTTTCCTCCATACCAACCCCCTTCCCACCCTGCAATTTCTCCTCAGACCCCTGTTCAGGAGGCGACCCCTACTGCCCCAGATATTAGGAAGAAATTGCAGAAATTGGCAATGAGACCCCAAACACCTCAGGCCCAATTACTGGAGATGGCCTTTGGAGTTTTTCATAACAGAGACTTAGTAGCAGCAGAGGAAAGAAAAAGAAGGGAAAGGGCTAGAGACAGAGAACATACTCAATTCTTGACTGCTGCCATAGCCAGGAAAAGACCCAAGGGTCTTTTGGCAACTCTGGCACTGGGAAAACCAGTGACCAGGAGGGTCACTGGTCCAAGAAGTACCCCTCCAGGGCATCTCTGCGTGGGGTACGGCTCAATTAATAACAGGTCTTAATAGATTTAGCGAAAAGGAAAATCTTTATTCAGCTTTCTCGAGAAAGGACACTCAGCGACCATACAAAGATGGCGCCGGCTAAGGAGTGCATAGGAGTGTCTTGTAAAGCAGAATATATAGACCCTATCCGCAATGTTCCCGCCCTAACCCCCTTTCCCTCAACCCATTGGCTGGGTATATTAGGGGCACAATCTATTCACGGAATTCTAACTTTTACCCCAGCAACAGAAGGATAAGGAAGGTCTAAAGGAGTTAGAGGGGAGTGGTCTCTTTGCAAAACCGGAACATCCGATTTAGCCACATATCCAGTTTCAACAGGATGTGCTGCAAGGCATCTGGGTGCAGTCTCCCAACAGTCATAAGTATTAAAAATAACTGAGGTCGGGGTTAGTTCATTCCCCTAAGGGGGATTCACTCTATATTAGCCCATTCATCTCCTTGGACGAAGCCTGTCAACTTGGGCAGTGAGGGCCCCAAGGAGGCCCGCTGGTCCAAGGAATGTTCCTCCAGGGCACCCCCCCCAGAGAAAGCCCTCTGGGACTGTGCACAAGATGTAACCAGGAGGGACATTGGAGGAAGGATTGTCCTCAAGGTTGGAAAAGTGGTGGAGTCACCCCCCAGTACCCCATCCAGTCTTCTCAAGACTGGGAATGACAAGGGAGCCTGGGGCTTGATAGCGCTCTGCTTTCTCCATCTCTTCGGCAGAGCCCTGGGCAAAAACTCGAGGCTGAAGGTAAGGTTACCCACTTTATCATGGCTGTGTTCTCCGTTCTCTGTTTTAACTAATTTCACTGGCCCTACTTGCCCCTCTACCTGTCAGGTCATGGGCATTGAAGGGACATACCCTCTCTCTTGCCTACTTGAGGCTCTGTTGTTTGAACACTCCCTCTTTATGCTCTCCTCTTGCCCTGCCCCTTTGTTGGGAAGGAACCTGATGGTGAATTTAGGGAGTCAATCTTCTCTAGTTAAGTTTCCTATCTCCCTTTTCCCTCTGTGCACCAGACTTCCCCATGTTCCCCAGCAGTGTGAGAGAAAATTGAGCTAATTGTTTGGCATCAGGGAATTATGTCAAGCAACTTGTCATAACTTGGTTACCGCTAAAATAATTTTGCTATTGTTGGTTATTGTTTTAATGTGTAAACGTGGCAAAAAGCTTGTTTGGGTTTTGTCTTGCAGAGAATTTGCAAGTATATAGAAGTAATCTCTTAACAATTGACTTTTTACACCAGGACAAATTTAAGTTTGAGATGTAAATCCTAGAAAAGTTTTTCCTAAGTTGTGATTAGTGAAACTTGTTGTTTGAGATAAAAGCTGGTGGAATTTATTTTGAGTTGTCTGATGAATCATCATAATCCATCAATAATCCACCATCTGAGAGAAATGCCACAAGCTACTCAGAGAGAATATGATACTGGTGGGAAGTTAGCATCGGGAAAAGCTGAGAGGACAATTTTAGCCTCAGTCTAAGAATGGGAGCCTCCTGATTCAGTTTCCCCATTATGTTCCTTTGAAAGGGAATGTTACCCACCTGGCTATTCCTGAGTCTGCCTATGAGGTGGATTTGACACTGCATGGTTGGAAAATTGACTTATCTGAATCGCCCTGTTTTATATCTGGGCCCTGCAGTCTTTTCTGTCAGATTTGTGTCTTCTAGACTACAGGCCATTCACCTACAGTTGGTAGCAAACAGCAGGTACCAGCCAATGTCCCCCTATTGTTCCCTGGATGCAGCCTGTGCTCCATTCCAGTCAACCTCCTCTTTGGGACCCCCTCAGGGCAGGGACAGCTCTATGCCCCTTGCCAGCAGGAAGCAGTTTCAGAAGCCAAGACCTTCGCCCCTTACTCCAAAAGAATTTGGGTCCCATTTGTTTCAGGGGGGAATGATGGGGTATGGACCCAAAGTGAGACCTTTGTCCCACTTGATCAAGGAGATCTCTGGCATTCCCCTGAGGCCATGATTCCATCGTTTTGGCTACATCCAATCCCCCAATTCTATAATCCTTGACCTAGCCTGGCCCTCCATTGTCTTGCCTCCCTATGGCCACACGCCACTTCCCACCCTCAGTCCTATCTAGGGTCCATTTCCCTGGAATTCTATTACCTCATAGACTACTTGGCTGCTCCTAGATCCCTTCCACAGTCTTTCTGTACATAAGGTCCATTTTGTCTCCATTGAGATGCGCAGATTTTCACAATCTAGCCAATAGCTCAAAGATGCTCAGATTCCTTAAGAGTCTAGCTAATATGGTGAATCTTCAATAAACATTGTTTTTGGCTGAAAGAAGGCTTGGGTCGAATTCTTTCGGGCAGGACCCCCGTCTCTTGCTCTCGATATTTTGGGATCCCAGAACCCCTATACCTCTAAATCTCAACAAAAGAACAATGCTTGATTCTCTCCAGGATCCCATAGACTTTTCTGGAATTGGGGATATAAACAAATTGCCAATTGCAAACCAGCTGCTTTGCTGAGAAAGAGAATGCTACATCCATCAATCAATCAATAAACATCTATTAAATGCCTACTATGTTCAAATCTGTCCTTGGACACTTACTAGCTGGGTGACCCTGGGCAAGTCACTTCACCCTGTTTGCCTTAGTTTCCTCATCTGTAAAATGATCTGGAAAAGGAAATAGCAAACCAGTCCAGTATCTCTGCCAAGAAAACCCCAAATGGGGTCACAAAGAATCAGACACAACTAAAAACAACTGACCAACAAACAACAATGTGTCCTGCACTGTGGCAAACACTGGTTAAACAAAGAGGCAAAAGACAGTCCTTGCCTTCAAGGAGCTTGCAATCAAATGAGGAGACAACATACAAACAAAATATATAGAAAGCAAGTTATACCAGGGTAAATAGGAAATAATTAACCTAAGGAAAGCACTAGAATTAAGGGGGTTTGGGGACATTCCACCTTCCTTTGGAAGATAGAATTTTAGTTGGGACATAAAGCCAATTTTAAAAGAGATCCTGTTTCCACTCACTCCCAAGCTGTGAACTCTTTCTGGGACTCCATGTGAGTGCTAGTGCAAAACTTAGGCACCTTCCCCAACCCTGGCAGCAACTGACTGGATTACAGGCTCTGGGAACTCCCTCCTTGAACTCTTCTTGAATTTCGACATGTGGTCAGTCTCTGGCAGTCACCTGAGGCATCGACCCTACCAGTTAATTAACTGCCTTTTCATTGTCTTGCACCTGGCCCCATCCTAGACTTCCATTCCTAGATCCCATCTAGACCCCTGTCTAGGTTCCCGGCATTCCTTGGCCTTCTCTGTTACCTCCCAGTCACCTCAAACTACTTGGCCACTCAAGGGATCTCAGGCTACTCCTAGATCCCTCCCAGAGTCTTTCTGTGTACAGGTTCCATCTTGACCTCCATTAAGGGGCTCAGATTCTTAAAATCTAGCCAATAGCACAGACTTACTAGGAAGTTCACTCACCCCAATCAGTGTTCTAATAAACCTTGTCTTTGGCTGAAAGGATTGGGTCAAATTCATTCGAACTAGACCTGTGTCGATATTTTGGGGTCCCAGCACCCCTAAACCTTAACAAAGTGACAATTTTCTGCACACTGCAGAAAGGACTTTCTGGCTTTTGTGTTTTTATTTTTGCTCTTGCTTTGTGTCTCCTTCCCAGCATCAGGGGGGCAGTGGCAGCAGTAGACCCATAACATTGCTCTGACCCATGGCAACACTTTGTCCCCAGCATAAAAGGGCAGAATCCAGTCCCAGTGGTGGCTGTTGTTGTGCCCCTTCATAGGGGAGCTGTAAAAGCATTGACCAGGGACAAAGATCAAGTGCCAACATGTCAGCATGGGGGTAGCAGTTGACCCCAGCAGAGAGGGCAATGGGGTCAGCCAACACCAGTGACAGTATCAGTGGGCGTCACTCCAGACCCTAGTAGCAACAGCAGTAGCTCAGTGATGGGGTGAGCAGACTCCTAGGTGGTAGCAAAATGGACACTGGAAAAGGCAGGCCCAAGGTGAGTCCTTGGTCCCAAGGTGAGGCCCCTCCACATTGCTTCTGACAAATACACTGAAGTAGGATAAATATCCTAAATCCTTTTCTCTTTGCAAGTTCGGTTAATTTTCCCTTAAAGGGCATTAGTTAACTCAGGCTGTTGATATCACTTCCCTGGTCCCCTAAATACAAAGCAGCCATAAGAAGTTTCAGAAAAGCTCTTAGATACTTGGTTAGTAGATTATGGTGGAAACTCAGACAAGTGAATTTCCCTCAGCTGGATCAACTCAAGAGGTTTCCAATGTCTATACTTATTGAACATCTTTCTCCTGCCACAGCTAAGTAAATCTCCTTTTGTTAATTGTTGAAAGATCTCTGAATGTCTCATTTTGTTTCAGTATAGAACCTAAACTCAAAACTAAACTCTGCTGAGTCAGGCCCAGCAGAACAAATAACCAGGGGTCACTAGACAACTCTTCTCCAGGGAGGTCTTAGAGGACTAAGGGATGGTGTTGTTAGTTTCTAGCAACAAGAAGGATGTGAAAGTATACCTTGCCTCTGGAAAAATGAGAATAGTCGCTGAGAGACCTCTAATGGGAAAAAGATTTGGTATCCTTCACAGGGCTTCCATGGATGGGGAGGTCCTGTCTGGTGGGCTAGGGAACATTACATTTGTAATAGTATGGGGCAATTCTTCTTGATCCATGATTAGAATCAATGACGAAGGGCTTTAAGGCCATATGACCAACATGATGGAGAACTTGGCATATCTCTGATCATCACAATCTCACAAACCTCTCCAAAATAGGGAATTATACATGATTAAAAAAAAAATTTTCAATTGTCTCCATGGTCTAGGACAGAAGAACCCTAACGAGGTAATGATTTAATGAACTAACAGTAGAGAAGGCAGATAATCCTTCACCCCTAATTTAATCACTCAGCACCCTCTCCCCCACTGCCTATCATGCTCCAGCAAAAGGCTGCCCAAGCCATTGCAAAGTCTTGCAATAGAACTCAACTCTACCTCCGGCCCCTTGCCCAACATGGGAGGAGAATGAGATGGTTTTGAGGTCAGTCTCCAGGGAACCAGTATCAAAGGTGAGGGAGTCAAAAAGTAAACAATAAGGGGAAAAAAGAAGGAAAAAAATATTGAAATTACCAAATTCCTTAGGAGGAATAAAACTCATTTAAAGATCTTGAGCATAAGCAAATAAACCAACAAAAAAGATATCAGTAGCAGAAGGGAATATGGTTAAACAGATAAAATAATCCAAACATCTGGAGATTATAACAGGGGCAAATGAAGGCATGTTAAGGATAGGAGAGGTCTGGGCATGTTTGTAGGAGGTGGAAAATGAGCTGATAAATAGAGAGAAATTGAAGAAGAAAGAAAAAGAGGAAATGATTCAGAGGATGGAACTCTATATAACCAATTCTAATCTCTCTCTTGAACTCTAGTCCAGGATTACCAAATGCCTATTCAACCTCTCCACCTGCATGTCCTATAGATATTTCAAATTAAACACATCCAGAATTGAACTTATTGTATTGTCCCAAAATTCTAACAATCTGCCAATCTTTCCTATCACTCAGCTTCACACCCTTGGAATCATTTACAACCTTTCCTTTCCCTCTTCCTCAACTCCCATATCTAATCATCAAGTCAATGTCTATGTGTCAAGTCCTATTGAGCTTACCTTCACAATATCTCTCACATTCATCCTCTTCATTACTTTAGTTCAAACCCTCAGCACCTCTCAGCTGGACTATTACAAAAGTATTCTAATTAATCTCCCTAATTTCAGTCTCTTCATTTTCCCATCCATCTGCTACACAACTGCCAGATTGACATTCTTTTTAATTTTAATTAATTTATTTTGATTTATCAATAATCACTTCCTTAAGCTTTTGAGTTTTAAATTTTTCTCCCCCTCCATCCTCATCTCCCTCCCCAAGACGGTGTACAATCTGATATAGGCTATACATATACATTCCTATTAAACATATTTTCACATTAGTGATCTTGTAAGTAAGAATTAGAACCAATAGAAGGAACCAAAGAGGAAACAAAACTCAACAGAAGAAAAAAATAGCAAATAGTATGCTTCGATCTGGATTCAAACTCCATAGCTCTTTCTTTGGATGTGGATAGCATTTTCCATCAAGAGGCTTTTGGAGATGCCAGATAGACATTCTTAAAGCAAAAGTCTGACCATGTTGCTCCCATGCTCAAGAATCTTGAATGGTTCCCTGTTGCTATAATCTAATACCCCTCCTTTGTTTGGTCTTTAAAAACACTACACAATATGGCTCCTATTTCTTTTTCCACACTGATTTTACATTCTTCCCTTGAATAAATGATCTTGGGATAGCTAGACTACTTACTGTTCCCTTCAAAGCTCAGTTCGGGAACCATGTCCTACATAATACCTTTCTTGATCCCTTCAGTGTGAGAAATGCTGAATTATTAGGTTCCCACATAAGTTGCAGAAAAACAGGAAAGGTGCTGGATGGCTAATTAAAGGGAGAGTGCCATTCCTCGTGCTGTAAGCTAGGTTAACTTAACAGCAGGGTTCCTGTTTTTGCAGCCCAAGGCCCAGATCAGTCCAAGATGGTTGGGAGTAATGTCTGCTGCTGCTACTACTACTACTACTACTACTAATGTCTGCTACTACTCAGGCTCAGTGAACCTCATGCATATGCTAACTAAAGGATCAGGATTTCCACCAATTGTAACTCGAATTGAGGTTTCTCTAATTAAAATATGGAATTGTGAACTGTTAGAAACATGCTTGACACCAAAAATTTAGTATCAAGAAAAGTTTATTACAGAGAAAATCCAGGGGATTTAGACGTTTTTGGCCCGAAACAGGCTCCACTTCTCTTCAGAACGAAAACACCCTGAGTACAAAGGCAAGAGTGCTTTTGTGCAGTTAAATTGGGCACAAACCTCCTAACCCCAAATTGGTCCTTCCTTCCCAGGTTACAACCTTCCTTATGCGTTTCATCTATGTTCCCCCCCACATATGTTCAAATGTGTTCCTCCTCCTTTGTCATATGTCCCATTATCCGTTAATAAGACTTTAATTTTATTTGGGTGTGTCAGTTAATAGTAATGAAGTTCATTAAGCAGGCTAACTAACATTTTGCTGGTGTCCTCGAGTTAACCTTAAAGGTCTGAGCTGGCTTGGTCCTTATCTTGATTCTGGGGTCTTCTTGGAACCATCAGCTTACTTCTTATTGGCTAAGCCCAAGCCCACCGGCAGTGTAACTGCTTCCTTGAGTTGTTTTGATAACCTTCTGCACTATTCTACCTCTGTGGAAACTTAACCCTTGTCTAACTGTCATATGAACCTAATCAATTATGAAACTTTTGATTGTAACTCGGACCAATCCGAGTCTTGGAGGGAGGGGTAAGGGGACCAGACTAACAGTATAAAGCTTGCTCTCACTTTTGTGCTCAGTGTGCTTCCTTCTTGGGAGGGAGTGCACTGGATTCCTGGAAGAATTGAATAAAGGAATTTCTTCCTTCACTCTAAAAGAGCAGTATCCTGTTATTTTGACTCCGGCTGGCTTGCAACTGGAGAAGCAATAGGCAGTGGCAGCTTGGCAGCTTGTGCCGGTCCTGGAGATCGTTGATAACACTCAGTAATTAGCATTTTTACACACGCACCCAAAAAACATTACTCTGTATTCATTTTGTGCATGTTGTGTATTTATTTATGTTCATGTGTATCATATCCCCTTCGTAGAATGTCAGCTCCTTAGTGGGCATCTAGATGGTGCAGTGGATAGAGCACTGACCCTGGATTCAGGAGGACCTGAGTTCAAATATGGCCTCAGACACATAATACTTACTTCTTGATATTGGGGAGTATGTTGTTTTTGTCTTTATATACCATAATAGACCCTAAAAGGAACACTTATTGAACTGAATTGAATCTCTGGACTCATCATTCCTATATCTCATGCCATAATTCCCAAAAGACAAATCCTGTTCTCCAACACCATCTTCTTGAGCAATTGTTGACTCATAATATCTTACTTTTTCTTCTAAGGTCCTTTGTAGTATCGATGAAAACATCACCTACATACTCAAGTCCCTCATTTTCCTCTGGATTTTAGAGGTTCTGCAACAATGAAGGGAGTTTCCACACTTGGGATTTCCTAGAGAACTTTTATAGATTCCCTACTGGTCCAGAGCAATAAACAAATGAAAATGACTGGCTACTAATCATTAATAAGCAAATGTTTGGTTTAGAGGAATGGTGTGTATTCTGAGGCAACTTCTGTCTCATCAGAGCCAGAGACACCACTACTGTTTGTTCATTTTTGCTTTTGGGGAAATGCATATAAAATTGAGAGGCTGGGTTACTAAGATACAGAGGCAAAAGACTGGGAGAAGTGGGTCATGTTTTCTTTTCTAGTTGTTTGAGGCAGTCATAGGAGCTTTACCAGATGGTCACAGCAGTCTGCAGTACATTCCTTATGTCCAGAACATCAAGAGATAAAAAAAAAAAAAGACTCGTTAATGTTTTATGGAATTCTTTTAAGTTTCTGCATCATTAGGCCCATAAGTGGTTGCAGATGTAGTGGAGAACCCACTTGAGCAGACCCTAGCAGTGAGTGGTTTTCCTCTGACACAAAGTGACAGCAAGGCCTCTAACCCTAATTGTGTTAGTTATAAAAGATGTTTTCATTTATACTCGTAGGCTCTTACATCAGGCAATTTGTCCTCCTTTACAAACCGGCAATACTTCTAAATTCTGGCCAGGCTTTTAAATGCTATATGAAAGACTGAAGGAGGGTGCATGGTATAGAATTCAAACTTTCACAGCCATTAAGACATGAATTCCAGGTTCCAAAGAGGTTACCTTATAAGACAGTAATCTAATAAAAGAATCACAGGGTATGGAGCTAGAAAGGGTCATAGAGATCATCTAGTCCAACCCCCCCCCCCCCCCCCCGTGCCCCCCCCCCCCGTTTTCCAGATAAGGACACTAAAACACAAAGAGTTTAAGAACTTTTTCAGGATCACACAGATAGCAAAGCTGGAAACCAAACCCAAACTCTCTGGTTTTCAATACTCTTTCACTCTTTTATGCTGTGTACAAGAACCTGTTATTCATCTCAATGGTCATACACATCTGCACACGCAGAGACATCGCTACACACTCATTTGGTTTTGCATTTGCACAAAGGCTTCATTTCCAGATGTACTTGAGGACCCCCACACACATAGGGCCCCACTGCAGATAGATTGTGCCATGCAGGGTTCTAACACTGACTGTCACAGGGTGCTATCAGGAATTTGTGAGGATCTGCTAAGTAAAATATGTTCCAGAGAAGCTCATTTCCCAGGATTCTTTTTCCCCAAAGGACTCTGGTGTCATCAATTAATGAGATATTTTGTACCATTGACTCCAGCATGGTCATACCCTCCTTTGTGACTATGGGATGGTCCTTACTGCATTTATGGTTTTCTGGGTTGGAGGAGTTTCAGGAGGCCTTTTATACTATTTTGTGCCCATTCACACAAAGTAACAAACACACCTACACAATTATTAGAGGTAGCAGCAGCCAGAATGCTAGACTGGAGTCAGAAAGGATTGAGTTCAGATCTTGCTTCGGATACTTTACTAGCTGTGATTGTGGATAAATTAGCCTTTCCTATACTCAGTTTCCTTATATGTAAAATGGTGATATGAGCTTTTTTGTAAGGACCAAATAAAATAATATACAGGGCTTTGCAAACATTTAAAGTGCTATGTAAATGCTATTATTATTGTTTCAGTAAAGATTAAATTCATTTTAATCCGGTTTATAACTTTAGCAAATCATTAATGCAACTTATGATTCTTGAGAAGCTAGGTGGTAGGATGGTTGGGTAGGCAGGACTCCACAGGGCATGGAGTCAAGAATTCCTAAGTTCAAATCCTCCCTCTGACACTAAATAGCTGCATGACCTTGGGTGACTCACTTAACCTGGGTGAGCCTCAGTTTCCTCACCTATAAAAATGGGAATAATAATGTCTTGTGGTATTGTTTTGAGATGAAATGAGGAAACATATGTATAGCGCTTTGCAAACTTTAAAGTACCATCTAAATGCTAGGTAGTATTATACTGGTGTCCTTTGAGTATCAATACCTCAGTCATATGATATTCTGTGCCTGGGTTCAGGGCCAAGTAACTCAGGGCTGTCTTAAGAAGGCAGCCTAGATGTGCTTGGAAGAGACAGAACAGAGTGGGAGGAACTGAGGTCCACAATGAGTCATGGCTATGTTTTTTCCCTTTAGCTAAATCTCTGTGAAAACTTTGCTGGCTTCCTATATAAAACCAATGACACTGGCTTGCTCTGTCTGCTCCTGCGAGACCCGCCCTTCTCTCTCCCTCACAACCCTCCCTCTGGAATAGAGAAAGGTCATAAGGATGAAAGCCTTCATACTATTCCCCATGGCTCTGCACCGTGTGTGGAGCCAGCCAACACCGTTCTTAGGAGAGCTCAGCATCTTTTTTCTTTTTTGGATTCTTAGTATCAAAGAAAGACCAAAGATACAAAACTGGCTGGGGGTCTGGCAACTCTAAAACGAGGGGGTTGGATATAGCTCGAGGGTGCCTTTGCTGGTGAGCGTGTCCTTGGGGGGTGAAGGATTGTGGCGGGCGGAGAGAAGCAGGTGAGGGCGCACAGAAGAGCTTGGAGTGTGTTCAGAGCCCTGCGGGGAGACCGGACTTGTGCACCTGCTTAAAGAGCGGCCGTTGGCCCGAAGCGAAATGAAGCTGCGGGGGGAGGGGGGGCCTGGGTATGACTGAGCATGCACCGAGTTCCGGGTCCCCGGGTCTGCGGGGGAGCTTTGCAGGAAGCGCCAGCCTTGCTTGGAGCCCTGGATCGGCGAAGTTTTGAAGCACAGACATGTTTATGTGCGTGTCATATAGACATTCAACCATTTCATTGGCCAAAAAGCCCCGGGTGTTTAGATGGTGAGCCGCCTGAGGGCAGAGACTCTTCTCATTTTGTGCCCCGCTGCTTTAGCACTTGCCTAGCACTTAGAAGGTGCTCAATGAACCTTAACTGAATGGCCGAATGAGTTATTG
This sequence comes from Vombatus ursinus, assembly GCF_900497805.2. Taxonomy (NCBI): domain Eukaryota; kingdom Metazoa; phylum Chordata; class Mammalia; order Diprotodontia; family Vombatidae; genus Vombatus; species Vombatus ursinus. The sequence continues at coordinate 748,231 of NW_020954980.1, read as the reverse complement.
CCACAAAGGCCGACACTCGGTAATTATAACCCAATCAGCCGCTCAATTACGGGGAACGAAAAAGAGGGGGAAATGTGTAGCCATTCCCTAATTGATGGGCATCTGCTTTGTTGCCAATTCTTAGCTGTGACCAAAAGGGCCACTATAAATATTTTGGAGTGTATAGAGACATTTTTCTTACCAATGGCTTCCTTTATTGTTGTAAACCCGACAATAGAGTCTCTGGTTCAAAACGTGTGAAGATTTTAACCACTTTATTTAATTCCAAATTATTTTTCAAAATGGTTGTACCATTTCACACCACCAATTTCTCCACCAACAATGTATCAGTGTGCCTGTCTTCTCAAACATTGCCTCTAGCATTGACTGTTGACGAGTTTTGATCATTTTGCCAATTTTCGATTCAAATCCGGTCTCAGATACTTAAGCAGTGTGACTCTAGGGAACTCAACCTGGTTTGCCTCAATTTCCTCATCTGTGAAATGAACTGGAAAAGGAAATAGCAAACCATTCCAGGATCTTTGCCAAGAAAACCCCAATTGGGGTCAGTAAAAGTTGTACATGACTGGGTGTAAGACTATCTAAAACTGATAGAGGGATGTTGAAGCTTCCTGTCACTATTGTGTTACTTACTGTGTATTCTTGAAGCTCAGATATCTGCCTCAGGCATCCAAGGCACTTTCTCCTTCCACCTTCTCCCTCCAGCTGCTTGATCACCTCCAGCATGGAAAGTGCAAATTCCAAAGACACCGGGTTCCCATACTTCTCTACATCACACCCCTGTACCTTGCCTTCTGAGAAGAGTCCAAGTACACCCACTCCTCCAAGGTGTGAATCTCTGTGGTCAGGGGAGTGGTCAGGGGCTGATAGAAATTTCAGAGGAGCCAGAGCCTGGGAGGCGGACTTTCCTGGAGCTGGCAAAGGCAGCGCAGCAGAGAAGCTGAGAAATCCAGCCTTTGAAGGGACATGGAGAACAGTGACATCCCTGTCAGTGAAGTAGGAGCAAAGACTGAATGGAGACTGTCCAAGGGCCTGCAGGATCTCCTGACCTGCCCAGTCTGTGGGGCCTTCTTCAGTAACCCTGTAACAGAGGGTTCTGGCAACATTTTCTGCCAGGATTGCCTTCCTCGAAAATCCCAGCCTCCATACCTCCATACCAACTGGAAGATGCAGAACACCACACAGGTGGTCAAGCAGCTGAAGCTTCCATGAGGAGCCCCAGGACATCCTAGAGGGATGGTGCACCAAGCATCAGGAATACTTGAGCTTTTTCTGTAGAGAAGACAGTGAGAAAATCTGCCAGGTGTGCAGGTACTCCAGCCTTCACGAGGGCCATACGCTGACCTCACTGCAAGATCTAGACACAAAACAAGAGGCAGGTGCACTGGACACAGAACAGAGTAAGTCTTTGCTGAAAGGAGCCTGCAGTGAGCCAAAGTCTTGCTCACTCCCAGATGCCTTTGCTGGTGTTCCCTAGCTGACCTTGCTGAGCTGTGCACCCCAAACCAGCCTAAACCATCCTTGCTGTTCCAGCAAAACATCCTGCTTCTGTGCCCCATTTGTTCCTGGGAAAGACTGGCCATTCTTTTTCCCTACCCATCCCCAATTCTCCCCTTCGTGGTTTTCAAGCATAAATCTCCCAGTCTCCCCTGGGCTGTCTGCTCCTTTGTACTTTGTACTGGGGTGCCTCGGGACTAGTGTCTGATTCTCCTCCTAATAAAATTTTTCCGCTTTCAAAAAAAAAAAGCAAAAAACAGAGGGGTTGCCTGGGTATTGTGTGATTGAAGAGAAGTGATATCTCTGTCCAACCAGTTGTCATTTTCACTGACCCAGAAAGGGGCAAAGGTCTAAAGGTCAGAAACACACCTTGGGATTGTCAACTTCTATTCAGTAGGTCCCATCGTTGGAGTATGTAGAGAGAAAGCCCATTGACCAACCAAAGGGGATTCATTTAGAATGGAGTGGAAGGGGGTATTAAGGTAGCTAAAAAGTTTCAGAACAGAAAGCAGCATTGTAGACTCCCCCCTTCCCCAACCCCCCCCCACACTCTGGGGGGACTCCCACCAAGCAGGGAGTCACTGGGAATCAGTTTTTTGTTTCTGAGGCCTCCAAGCACCCAGCCCCAAGAAATCAAGGTCCATTCCTCCACTCAGTTATAAAAGGAGGCCGTGGGTCTGAAACCTAAGCTTGTATTGAAAGCAGGGCCCCTGCTGGGACACTTTGGTCAGTGGTTGTCATAGAGACAGAGCCTTTGGATGCCTGAACACCACAGGGTGTGTGTGTGTGTGTGTGTGTGTGTGTGTGTGTGTGTGTGTGTGTG